>NW_019957571.1:146411-162268 GCF_002910315.2 Salvelinus sp. IW2-2015
ATCACCCCATCCCCGTCCACAAGGCCTAGCAAAACCCAAACCTACTTGAAGGTAACAGCGCTCACGTTGCCCCTTATGGGATCCGCGTTTCACGTCATCTCCTGAAGTCTTTCGACATGGATGACGTCTAATACATGTTTTGTGTGCACGGGTGACCTGGTTATGTATAAGGCTTCTCATGGCTGTGAAAGTGGTGATATACCATGTATGTATGTCCCTGTGTGCAGGCTAAGGTGGGCTGTTTCTCTTGCAGTTTGTTGTGATTTGCCGCTGATTAACGTACTTAAATCAATTATTTTGTGTTCCAGAATGTTTGGTTTGGGTTATGTTGGGTTCAAGAATGTTTGGTTGGGTTTATGTTGGGTTCCAGAATTATTGGCTTCGAGTTATGTTATGGCTTCCAGAATGTTGGTTTTGGTTTTGTTGGTTCCAGAATTTGGTTTGGTCCAGAATGTTTGGTTTGGGTTATGTTGGGTTCCAGAATGTTTGGTTTGAGTTATATTGGCTCTGGAATGTTTGGGTTGAGTTATATTGGGTCCAGAATGTTGGTTTGAGTTATATTGGGTTCCAGAATGTTTGGTTTGAGTTATGTGGGGTTCCAGAATGTTTTGTTGAGTTATGTGGGTTCCGAATGTTTGAGTGTTGAGTTATGGTGGGGTTCCAGAATGTTTGTTTGATATTATATGGGTTCCAGAATGTTTGGTTGTGAATGTTGGTCCAGAATGTTGTTTGAGTTATATTGGTTCCAAGATTTGGCTTTGAATTGTTAGTTGGTCCAGAATTGCTTATGCTCTTCTCTTCTCTTCTGGTCTCCTCATCTTTGTCTTTCAGAACAATGAACGCAGGGATTGGACAGAGAAACTTCCCTCTTCCCCCGGGGGAAATAATTCTCATGTCCTGCCGCAACATGTCTTCATCCAGCTACAGCACAGGTATCTTCCATGTCCACCCTCAGCTCAGCCACGAGGGGGGCCGGGGGGTCCATTCCATGGAGTCCACCACAAACATACCTCTCTGGACAAGGTACGAGTGGATGCAGAATGTGTCAGCTTTTGAATATCTATTGTTGACTTACAGATATTTACAATGCATATATTCCAGCTGGCTTGTCTCACCGAAGCCCTACTACAGAGTTCATCAAACATGGAGATTTAGGGTTTATATGGGAAACGTGGTTGACATCCGAAAGTTTGCCGACCTTGCACTCAGAATGTACTGTTTGCTAGAATTCTATTGTCAGTATCTATGTATTTGGTAGTCGTCATCACTGGTCTCCTCCTCTCTACAGGAGGAAACTCTCTCTCCCGCACTCACATGATGGGGGCGGGACGCGCACAGAGAATGTTGTCATGAGAAACGATCAGAGAACAGAGGTTACTATGAGGACTATGACGACAACATCCGAGATTCCATCATCATAGGAGACCTGTCCAGTGGATTGTCTGGATACACAGATGGCCAAAGTAAGATTTAGATTCATTTGAAGCAATATTCCTTTAAGCATATTTGAAAGCAAGATTTTCAGCTCTTTGAGTGCAAGAGCTGATAATTACAGTTTCACTGACACAGGTACAGGCATGAGGCTCATACGAGCCAATTTAGATGAGGTCTTTGACAAGGAAGTATTTGCAAGCGAGGTCTTTGGAACAGGGAGGTGTCTTTGATTATGAAGGTCTTTGCCTAAGGGAAATGCCATCACATGCTTTTCAGATACTCTATCTGACCTCTAGCATGTGTAATGAAAAACTCATCTGTTTGACTTCTGTATCATACGCTCAATAATGTCAGAGTTATACAGAATCATCTACAGCAGTGACTTACTGATGACACGAGTGCGCCAGTGTAGCGCTGGGGGGCTGACTGGCTATCTGTCATCGAATTAACTGCGGGGTGGGGGCTAGGCTTGACACGAGACTGCAGGCGCATATGCCGACCAGTCGCATCTCTGTTCTCCGTGGGTCTCTCATCCGATACAGTTCAAATCTCTCCTCCACTCGACTCTCTATTCACATTCCTACCTTCACTTGTATCCCTCCACTTTGTTCTCCGTATTACCCACCACATCGCTTACAACTATACCTTTCCTGTCCTACCTCCTACCCGTTCCATAGGCCTCCTCTTGCTCCAATTTTGACTGCTCCGTCATTCTCAGGTACATATTGGCTTCAGTCCCACTCAGACACAGAGTCAGTACGACTACGTATGTCTCAGGCCTTCCGGCCGGAGCCCAGGTCTGAGGAGTGTGCGGGAACGAACTGCACTTACTGAACTCTGGACAGAGGTGCTCCTGACGGTGGTCTTAGTCTGCGTGCAGCACCACTTCAGCTGTACCTCGTTCTCACCAACCACTGGACTTAATAGGCAAGGGCCTAAAGAGTACAGCTATAGGCTCATGGGGGTTAGGAGGACTTACCATTGCCCATAGCTAGGAGCGTGCCACCAGGTTGTGACAGGAAGGACTTTGTGTTGCTGAAAGCTAATTTTTGCGGCACCGACTGCAATGCATAACAGGTTATCCTTTTCGACTAGGAATGGAGACTACAGAGAGGCAACGGTAGTGGAGGGAAAACCAAAGGTTTCTAGCGCCTACTTCAGTTTACAAGCTCAACCATGTTCCATAACAAAATGAGACCCAAAAGGCTACTGAGACAATGAAAACGCGATCAGATACTGGGGATGTCCAAGCGACCTAACGGTCCAGAATTGTCTAACGGTAGAACCACGAATAAAATCCTAACCAAGTCTTATTAGATAAGATACGTCATAATAGGTAAACCCCGTAGGTCAAATGACCTTCAGCAGGACAACACTCCCCTTACCCCTAACACCCTCCTTCCTAGACCAGCTAAACCCATCTCTTCTTCTCTCCCCACTCGGCATTGCAGCTAAGTTTTTCCAACAAATCGAGCACCCCCAACCCCCAGAAGGGGAAATCGCAGCGCCAAATCAGAGTTTGCCAGTAATCCTGGTCCACGAACCCTGTGCGCAAAGGTCCCTGGACCACCCCTACTTGCCACGAGGAGCCTACGCCGGAACAGTGCAGTTGTGTGACTCTGCCCTGGGCACCCACTGCCCTTTGCAGAAAAGATCCAAAGTGACAGGAGCAGACCGGCACTGGTGGTGATAGGGACTTGAAAAATGTGCAGAGGGAGCCAGACAAAACCTGAGTGGTGATAACAAGTGTGGAAAAGTACTCTGAGCACACAGACTATGTCTCCAACATGAGCGCGTTGCAGTAAATTATGGGACCGCGGACATGGTGCGACCATGAACTGTGCAGGCAATATCAAGAGATCGACGGTGACGGAAATGGCGATTTAATTCTAAGTTCTATAACTGACTGTGTGCACAAAAGAAGACAGGGTGAAACAGGAAAAAAGCGAGAAGAACATTGAATTGAATTATGGCTCCAATAGGGGCAATGAACAACGCTCTGAGGTTGAACACAGTTGTCAGGATATTGTGCTGAAAATAGTCCGTGACTGGGCTGAAAATAGGAACACACGCGGGTGCGGGTCGAAATCAAGGTTGTTGCCAAAAATCCGACTGGACTACATCAACAGTGATAAATCATTACAATACCAATTAGCGATGGCGGAACAGACATATGCGTGACAAAAAGTTGTCGAGACAGTTAACCAACATCTAGTAACGAAACCAAGCTACAAAGCGCCTATCATGTTGTTGTGAAAATCGATGTACCTATCCATATGTGAGGGTGAGTTATGTTCCTCAGCCAGAGTTCCCCAGTACTCTCCCAGTAAGGGAATCCTAACAATCATTGGTGAGGTCTGAAGGCCGTGTCAGAGGGGCGAGAAGATGGCCGCGGGCCTTGCGGGCAAATGGCTACACTAAAAACAGAGACCTCAAGGCAGAAGGTGGCGACCTAAGAGGACCCCGACGGAAACGACATTAATGACTACGGCCCCAAAAATGCACCACAGGAAGCATTCAAACTGCCATGCAATTAGCACAAAAATAGGATAATACCATAGAAGAAAGAATAATGGCCCAATAAATTCAATCAGGATATTCCTCTCTCAACAATTCGCACAAAACTGAGTAATGAAAAGTTGTCTGAGAGTAACAAACTGGGCACCAAGAAAGTTACTGATTCAGGAGTGAGTCTCAGAATCAAAAATTCAAAACCAAGAACAAACCACGGAAAGTATACACAAACCGAGTAGGCGGGAGATCGCGGAAAAATGCACGGCTGGAAACCAGACCATGGGCTGAAGAAGACAATGCCGAGGCCAGCGTGGCGAAGACGCGCGAAAGGACCAAAACCGACGCCAGAGGCCGTGAGCGGTGATCCGAGGGTCAACTACGTATAACTGAAGGGTCGGACCAGCCCGACTCGGGAGGTTGAATCTGCGCGAAGGCTCACCCATGCAAAGCGTGGGGGAGGATATCCGTTGTGAGACTTCTGATAGGGCTTTCTTCAAATCCTATCAACTGTTTTAGATCTCATAGCCTGTCCCAGCCATCCCTTTACAGTATCTAACCCCCTTGTCTCTCTATCCAGGTGATGTGAAGCGTATAAACATGTCCAGCCCCGCAGACAACTCCGTGGTGGTGCAGGACCTGCTGCCTAACCACTCCACTCCTGTTCAAGGTGAAGGCTCAGAGTCAGGAAGGCTGGGGACCGGAGAGGGAGGGAGTCATCACCATAGAGTCAGCTGTCGACCCCAACAGCCCACTCAGCCCAATGGCAGGTAATCAGCTATACAGACACTCAGCCCAATGCCAGGTAATCAGCTTACAGACACTCAGCCCAATCCAGGTAATCAGCTATACAGACCACTCAGCCCAATGCCAGGTAATCAGCTATACAGACCACTCAGCCCAATGCCAGGTAATCAGCTATACAGACCACTCAGCCCAATGCCAGGTAATCAGCTATACAGACCACTCAGCCCAATGCCAGGTAATCAGTATACAGACCACTCAGCCCCAATGCCAGTAATGTCAGTTATAAAGACCACTCAGCCCAATGCCAGGTAATAGCTATACAGACCACTCAGCCCAATGCCAGGTAATCAGCTATACAGACCACTCAGCCCAATGCCAGGTAATCAGTTATACAGACCACTCAGCCCAATGCCAGGTAATCATTATACAGACCCACTCAGCCCAATGCCAGGTAATCAGCTATACAGACCACTCAGCCCAATGCCAGGTAATCACTATACAGACCACTCAGCCCAATGCCAGGTAATCAGCTATACAGACCACTCAGCCCAATGCCAGGTAATCAGCTATACAGACCACTCAGCCCAATGCCAGGTAATCAGCTATACAGACCACTCAGCCCAATGCCAGGTAATCAGCTTACAGACCACTCAGCCCAATGGCAGGTAATCAGCATATACAGACCACTCAGCCCAATGCCAGGTAATCAGCTATACAGACCACTCAGCCCAATGCCAGGTAATCAGCTATACAGACCACTCAGCCCAATGCCAGGTTTCAGCTATACAGACCACTCAGCCCCAATGCCAGTAATCAGCTATACAGACCACTCAGCCCAATGCCAGGTAATCAGCTATACAGACCACTCAGCCCAATGCCAGGTAATCAGCATACAGACCACTCAGCCCAATGCCAGGTAATCAGTTATACAGACCACTCAGCCCAATGCCAGGTAATCAGCTACAGACCACTCAGCCCAATGCCAGAGTGAATCAGCTATACAGACCACTCAGCCCAATGCCAGGTAATCAGTATACAGACCACTCAGCCATGCCAGAATCAGTATACAGACCACTCAGCCCAATGCCAGGTAATCAGCTATACAGACACTCAGCCCAATGCCAGGTAATCAGTATCAGACCACTCAGCCCAATGCCAGGTAATCAGCTATACAGACCACTCAGCCCAATGCCAGGTAATCAGCTATACAGACCACTCAGCCCAATGCCAGGTAATCAGTATACAGGACCACTCAGCCCAATGCCAGGTAATCAGCTATACAGACCACTCAGCCCAATGCAGGTAATCAGCTATACAGACCACTCAGCCCAATGCCAGGTAATCAGCTATACAGACCACTCAGCCCAATGCCAGGTAATCAGCTATACAGACCACTCAGCCCAATGGCAGGTAATCAGCTATACAGACCACTCAGCCCAATGCCAGGTAATCAGCTATACAGACCACTCAGCCCAATGCCAGGTAATCAGCTATACAGACCACTCAGCCCAATGCCAGGTAATCAGCTATACAGACCACTCAGCCCAATGCCAGGTAATCAGCTATACAGACCACTCAGCCAATGCCAGGTAATCAGCTATACAGACCACTCAGCCCAATGCCAGTAATCAGTATACAGACCACTCAGCCCAATGCCAGTAATCAGCTTACAGACCACTCAGCCCAATGCCAGGTAATCAGCTATACAGACCACTCAGCCAATGCCAGGTAAATCAGTTATACAGACCACTCAGCCCAATGCCAGGTAATCAGCTATACAGACAGCAAGCAGGTATCAGTTCAGACCAGCCAATGCCAAATGCCAGGTAATCAGCTATACAGACCACTCAGCCCAATGCCAGGTAATCAGTTATACAGACCACTCAGCCCAATGCCAGGTAATCAGCTATACATCTTTGCCCCCCATTGTGGATCCCTCTTATCCTCACTCCTTTGGTTAGCTGATTGATCTCCGGCCTCTAGCTCTCTGTTTCCGGTTTAATCTACATTTACTTTCTCTCTCTCCAATTACCTATTTCTATTTTCAATCTTTCAATCCGTTGTTCCTTGGTCTCTCCTTCACTCCCTCCATGTATTCTCTTCCTCACGCTCTCTCTCTTTCTCCACTCTCTCTCTCACTCGCTCTGTCTTCCCGCCTCAGGTTCTCCCTTCACTCTCAGCACCCCCAGTGCTCCAGGCCCCCTGGTGTTCACAGCTGTGTCCCTTAACTCTCTCCACCTCTCCTCTCTAACTCCCCTTCTCCCCCGTCTCCCTCAGGTTCTCCCTTCACTCTCAGTACCCCCAGTGCTCCAGACCCCCTGGTATTCACAGCTGTGTCCCTTAACTCTCTCCTCTCTAACTCCCCTTCTCCCCCGTCTCCCTCAGGTTCTCCCTTCACTCTCAGTACCCCCAGTGCTCCAGGCCCCCTGGTATTCACAGCGCTGTCCCCCGAGGCACTGCAGCTGAGCTGGGAGAAACCCCGCAAACCCAACGGAGACATCCTGGGCTACGTGGTCACCTGTGAACATCTGCACGGAGGAGGTGAGACTGAACACTGACTCCAGATCAGTTTTCGGGGATTGTAGAGATTTTTGTCAACAGTCATTTGCTAGGATTTATACATTGACGTGATCTCGAGAGACAAAATAATCAAAGACTCTTCTATTTTGTTAATCTCTAGGTCTTCTTGACTTGTTATTGGACAATGCTAATCAAATGTCCTTTAACTTTCATATTTATATCCACTTTAATTTCCTAGTCTGATCCCCACTTTCCCCCTTCATCTCCACCCCCCCTCTCCCAGGTGACATGCGTTCCTTCCAGGTGAGCGGTGACAGCGCTGAGACCAGTCTGACAGTTCCGGACCTGAGTGAGAACATGCCGTACAAGTTCAAAGTTCAGGCCAGGACGACCCAGGGCTTCGGCCCCGAGAGGGAGGGCATTATCACCATCGAGTCTCAGGATGACGGTAAAGAGGACAGAGTCCTACAAGAGTCTCTTTTATCTAAGGTTTTATCTAGTGCTTAAATTGAAATGAATAAGGTTTCGGTACTCGGGACTCACTTTACAGGTACCATACTGGGTTTCATATTTAGAAGCCAGTGTTCTATGCGTTTGTACATTTGGAATTGTATTGTATACTAATGTATGATTCTGTCTCTTGCTCCCCTCTGTAGGCGGTACGTCTCAACTAGGAGGCCTAGGCGGTATGACTCAACTAGGAGGTCTAGGCGGTATGACTCAACTAGGAGGTCTAGGCGGTACGTCTCAACTAGGAGGCCTAGGCGGTATGACTCAACTAGGAGGCCTAGGCGGTATGACTCAACTAGGAGGTCTAGGCGGTACGTCTCAACTAGGAGGTCTAGGCGGTACGTCTCAGTACAGCAGTCAGTCCTTGACCAAGAGAGATGTGTACCAACTTCCTACAGAGGGCAGCACACACACCAACGTCACACACACCATGATCAACGACCCATACTACTCAGGTAGTGTATCAATTTAATCTCCCTCTCTCTCACTCCCCACAGCATTTCTCTTCTCTCTCTCTCTCTCTCTCTCTCTCTCTCTCCTCTCTGCCATCTCTCTCTCTCTCTCTCTCTCTCTCTCTCTCTCTCTCTCTCTCTCCTCCTCTCCTTCCTCTCCCTCCTCCTCTCTTCTCTCCTCTCTCTCTTTCTCTTCTCTCTTCTCCTCTCTCTTCTCTCCTCTCTCTCTTCTCTCTCTCTCTCTCTCTCTCTCTCTCTCTCTCTCCTCCTCTCTCTCTCTCTCTCTCTCACTCACTCACTCCACTCACTCATCTTCACTTCACTCACTCTCGACAGCATCTCTCAACCCCACTCCTCCCCCTAGGAGATGGTATGATGATGGTGGGGAAGACGACCCAGCACACAGAGACCAGCGGCATGGTGACTCGTCATGTGACGAAGGAGGTGGTGCAGAGGAGCATGCAAGTGGCCGGCACCAGCAGCYTCACCAAGAAGGTCGAGAGGTCATTCTACGAGACCTGAAGTCAAAGGTCAACAACAAGATGGCGGCGTCCACGGTACCCAACATGTCCTCCTCTCTGTCTGTTACAAACAATGGCTCCTGTCCTCCCATCGGACACGGGATTCATTTTCATTCTTAATGATTTAGTTTTGTCGTTTGTTTCTATTTTGTCGCAAACATTTTACATTCAAAGAACTCTACCACCCCCACAAAGAGATGTCTTGTTGGAAGTTTGTAATTCTCTATTGCTTCTACCTGATACCACACCGAGGGTTTAGATAAGGCAAGGTCCATTAAACTTATCTGAGGTCGGTTCTCAATAGTTAAAAGTAGAGTTGGCTCCTGCTAATATATCTTTTGACAGAGATTAGCTGAGAGGTAAAGAGAGGGAGAGTAGGTAAGAGGTTTTGTATTGGTCGGCTACTTGTCTGCAACATGCCTACAGGTTATTAAATTGATGACATGTCTGCCTTTTCTTGTAGGGGTTCATTGTGTTATTAGATTGTTGGTAACTCTCACAGCATTTACAAATATATTAGACTGATGTGTTTTCTGTACGTCAGAAGAAATGGAATTGAAATGTTGATGCCAAATACTGTATTGCAATGTATTGTTTGTGTAAAAATATGTTTCCTATGGTTTTGCATATTTCATTTCCATTTATTTTTTCCCCATGCGTATGTGAACAAATTTAATAKATTCATAATGGTCCTCTGTAGCTCAGTTGGTAGAGCATAGCACTTGCAACTCCTGGATAGTGGGTTCGATTCCCGGGACCACCCATGCCACCTGAAAAAAAAGCGTTTGCTAATTCGCATAAATTATAGTTCTAATTTAGATATAACCTCAAATAAGGTATTCCCAGGTAACAGCATTTCATAGTTAAAGTGTGTCTCATTACTGTGTCATTGTTTCTGATTGAGTGCTATGGTCTAAAACCTTTTGTGTCTAACTAATATATTCTAGCATAACTTAAACGACTTAGTCCGGATATTTCTGAGACAAAAAAAATATTGTATTGCCTTTATAATGTATTTTCAAACCTATGTTGTGCTTTAGTTCAATTCAAAATGCTGTCCATTGTAAAGAGTCCTTACACTTAGTAAGACATGGCGTGATGAATATCATTAACATTTCATAAATATACCAACAAAAATGTATAAGGCAAAGCTTTTTTATACTTTTTCATCATATCTATTCATCAGTTACTTACTGTTTTTTATATCTGTCTATTTTATTACACTTAATAAAGATTGAATATAAACCACCTCTAGATGCATTTCTGTATATGCTCATGTACAATTCATTCGGAAAGAATTCAGACCCCTTCCCTTTTTCACATTTTGTTACGTTACAGCCTTTTTCTAAATGTATTCATATATTTTTAAATACTCCTCAATCTAAACACAATACCCCATAATGACAAAGCGAAAACAGGTTTTTAGAAATGTTTGCAAATGTAAAAAAATATATATTTTTGAAATCCTTATTTACATAATTATTCAGACCCTTTGCTATGACTCGAAATTGAGCTCAGGTGCATCCTGTTTCCATTGATCATCCTTGAGATGTTTCTACAACTGTGATTGGAGTCCACCTGTGGTAAATTCAATTGATTGGACATGATTTGGAAAGGCACACACCTGTCAATGCATGTCAGAGCAAAAACCAAGCCATGAGGTCGAAGGAATTGTCCGTAGAGCTCCGAGACCAGATTGTGTTGAGCCACAGATCTGGGGAAGGGTACCAAAACATTTCTGCAGCATTGAAGGTCCCCAAGATCACCGTGGCCTCCATCATTCTTAAATGGAAGAAGTTTGGAACCACCAAGACTCTTCTTAGAGCTGGCTGCCCGGCCAAACTGAGCAATCAGGGGAGAAGGGCCTTGGTCAGGGAGGGGACCACGAACCCGATGGTCACTCTGACAGAGCTCCAGAGTTCCTCTGTAGAGATGGGAGAAACTTCTATAAGGACAACCATCTCTGCAGCACTCCACCAATCAGGCCTTTACGGTAGAGTGACCAGACGGAAGCCACTCCTCAGTAAAAGGCACATGACAGCCCGCTTGGAGTTTGCCAAAAGGCACCTAAAGACTCTGACCATGAGAAACAATATGAAATCAAGATTGAACTCTTTCGCCTGAATGCCAAGCGTCATGGCTGGAGGAAGCCTGTCACCATCCCTACAGTGAAGCGTGATGGTGGCAGCATCATGCTGTGGGGATGTTTTTCCTCGAGGGATAGATGAACAGAGCAAAGTACAGAGATCCTTGATGAAAACCTGCTCCAGAGCACTCAGGACCTCAGACTGGGGAGAAGGTTCACCTTCCAACAGGACAATGACCCTAAGCACTCAACTAAGACAACGCAGGAGTTGCTTTGGGACAAGTCTCTGAATGTCCTTGAGTGGCCCAGCCAGAGCCCGGATTTGAACCCAATCGAACATCTCTAGAGAGACCTGAAAATAGCTGTGCAGCAACGCTCCCCATCCAACCTGACAGAGCTTGAGAGGATCTGCATAGAAGAATGGGAGAAACTCCCCAAATACAGGTGTGCCAAGTTTGTAGCGTCATACCCAAGAAGACGTGAGGCTGTAATCGTTGCCAAAGGTGCTTCAACAAAGTACTGAGTAAAGGGTCTGAATACTTATGTAAAATTGCTAAAAAACAGTTTTTGCTTTGTGATTATGGGGTATTGTGTGTAGATCGATTAGGGGGAAAAACTATTTGAACCACTTTAGATAAGGCTGTCATGTAAAGAAATGTGGAAAAAGTCAAGGGGTCTGAATACTTTTCAAAGGCACTGCAGGGTACCAAACTACCGGTAATTTACCAAAGTTACCGGAATTGTTGCAAATGGTATTTATCAGGCAATCTATGGTAATTTATACTTTAATATATGTATTCATATATAGTGCGCATTTTGTACATCTGTGTCCATATCGTCCATTAGTTTCTAGTGGTTCAAGAGAAAAAAAGCCWAATTAATGAAAAATTCATCTAATCAACAATGGCATTTTCAATTAAGGCCTAGATTCAATCAGATCAAGCGTTAACCCGGCAGTAGCGTTGGAGCTGTCAAATCGGTGAGCAGCTGTTCGAGATCATTGTCACCAAGCCACACCCATCCCACTAGCTTTAGAAGTTCCGAACGTGAAAGTCGAGGCTATATAGAAATAATGACGCTCAAACTAAAAATCATTAAACAAAATAATTAGGATTTCTATGGTGTAGATTACATCTCGCATTCCAGTGTTCAAACTTGTAAACAAGGCTGTATGGGATTTCCCTTAATGCAACTCCATGCAGCCAATGGAAAAGTCCGCTTTAGGTAGGCCGTCATTGTAAATAAGAATTTTGTTCTTATTAACTGACTTGCCTAGCTAAATAAAATAAAATGAAGGTATTTTGCCAGGAGCCGCTTGTGGATTTGACAGCTCTAACGCAGGCCACAAATGTGCATGTGTCTGCTCAAACGGTTAGAAACAGACTCCATGAGGGTGGTATGAGGGCCCGACGTCCACAGGTGGGGGTTGTGCTTACAGCCCAACACCGTGCAGGACGTTTGGCATTTGCCAGAGAACACCAAGATTGGCAAATTCGCCACTGGGGCCCTGTGCTCTTCACAGATGAAAGCAGGTTCACACTGAGCACATGAGCACATGTGACAGACGTGACAGAGTCTGGAGACGCTGTGGAGAACGTTCTGCTGCCTGCAACATCCTCCAGCATGACCTGTTTGGCGGTGGGTCAGTCATGGTGTTGGGTGGCATTTCTTTGTGGGGCCGCACAGCCCTCCATGTGCTCGCCAGAGGTAGCCTGACTGCCATTAGGTACCGAGATGAGATCCTAAGAGCCATTGTGAGACCATATGCTGACACATGCACATTTGTGGCCTGCTGGAGGTCATTTTGCAGGGCTCTGGCAGTGCTACTCCTTGCACAAAGGCGGAGGTGGCGGTCCTGCTGCTGGGTTGTTGCCCTCCTACGGCCTCCTCCACGTCTCCTGATGTACTGGCCTGTCTCCTGGTAGCGCCTCCATGCTCTGGACACTACGCTGACAGACACAGCAAACCTTCTTGCCACAGCTCGCATTGATGTGCCATCCTGGATGAGCTGCACTACCTGAGCCACTTGTGTGGGTTGTAGACTCCGTCTCATGCTACCACTAGAGTGAAAGCACCGCCAGCATTCAAAAGTGACCAAAACATCAGCCTGCAGAACCACTCCTTTATTGGGGGTGTCTTGCTAATTGCCTATAATTTCCACCTTTTGTCTATTCCATTTGCACAACAGCATGTGAAATTTATTGTCAATCAGTGTTGCTTCCTAAGTGGACAGTTTGATTTCACAGAAGTGTGATTGACTTGGAGTTACATTGTGTTGTTTAAGTGTTCCCTTTATTTTTTTGAGCAGTGTATATAAACGTGTGTAAATAATATAAAGCATATTTAATGCTGAAACCCTCATATTAAACACCAATGACATTCACTAAGTTGATGGGTTGTAATTTAGGATAATGTTTTCAATAATTTTTTTAAATTTTAAAATCATCTTATTTTATTATTTTACATGTGATAAGGCCCCTCAGAGGCCAGAAATAATTACAGACACCTGTGATAATCTGAAGTACCCATAAAAGCCACTAGATGTCATGTGATAAATTCCATTAAATTCCTGAAAGTTACAAAAAATTCTGGTAGTTTACTGGTAGACTTTGAAAGTTACCAGTAATATACCCCGCCTTTGAAACCCTAATGCCACACCTTCGTAGATGAGAAACCGACAAACATCTTCTTGAGATTTGTCTTAATTTATTGATGACTGAAAAAAAGCATTGTTATCACACCATTACACACACTGTCAATATCAACCGTACCTTCCAAAAACATGCTGAAACACGTTATGAGACTCTGGCAAGCTGGACAGTGGAATCAGAGAGGAAGAGAATCAGAGGATCAGAAAATCAAAGAATAAGAGAGGAAGAGAATTAGAGAATGAGAGAGGAAGAGAATTAGAGAATGAGAGAGGAAGAGAATTAGAGAGGAAGAGGAAGAGAATCAGAGAGGCAGAGAGGAAGAGGAAGAGAATCAGAGGAAGAATGAAGTACTGCATGCTACTCTCTCTACCGTCCCTTTATAGACTGTAAACCCTAGCTTTCTGTCTGTCTGTGTGTCTCTGTCTCTCTCTGTGTCTGTCTTCTGTGTGCAAGCTCTTGCTGAACTAAATATCAACTCCGTCAGATCTTTGGGTAATTTGGGCAGCACGTTCTTTTACAGTTCCTTTGTACCTTGAAGTACTGTGGCATGAAGGCAATGTAATAAAAAGTATAACAGGTAGGAGGTAATAATTGGAGTGCATGCATTTGTTCCAGCCTTGTTTTAACACACCTGAATGAACTAATGAACTAATCATCACACCATCGAATCAGGTGTGATAGTGCTGGACCAGAACAAAAGCCTGCACTCTACTAGCCTGGAATTTACACTGAATTCCGCTACATTTACAATATTCTGTGTGGATTCCAGGCTAGCTCTCCAGTACCAGGTTTGAAGAACGCTGTAATACGTTATCACCAGAGACAGGGTCCAGGGCAGAGGCAGGGTTCCCTGGTCTGTGCCGGCCTGATCACCAGATCCCTCACCACATCTACAGTCCCAAACACGGGGAACAGTCTCTCTGTAAAGGTCTCGTTGTACGTGTAGATGTGGGACCTCTTCTCCACATCGTAGAAGGAGAGCTGGCCCTGCTCATAGTCCAGGTAGACCCCTACCTTCCTGGGGACCAGCATCTGGGCCAGCGGCGTGGAGGGCACCGTCAGCGCCTTGAGGTCTGAGCCCCTCTCCAGCCTCAGGGTGAGGTAGCCCGTCTGTGTGTTGAGGGGACTGTAACCCTTCCTCTGGGCGGAGCCTTTAGCCACGCCCAGCCGCCAGTCCCGGTCGCCCACTTCAACTTCCCAGTAATGGCGCCCGGAGATGTAGCCTTCGTTTCCCAGAGCGCAAAACCACCAGCCGTCGAAGCGGCGACTACAGTTAGGGATGTCTCGCCGCTCCAGGCCACAGCGCATGCGCTTGTCGTCATCAGAGAGGAAGAGGTCAGGGTTGGCTGTCTTGGGGTCAAGGGTCACTTCCTCTGCAGCCTCACAGATCCAGTTCCATACTGAGATAAAAAGTTGTTGTTAGAGTAAGAAAAGGGATGACTGTATTTACAGTTTCCTTTACTCCGCAATAACAAATCCATTATGAGCTTCACATACCATTGTGGGGAATGTAGCGGGCTGCATCTGAAAGTGTCAACAAAACTGGGGTTAAAATACTGTCAAAAGTTCAATCTTAACCCATTTTCTGTTACTTAACTGCCAAGTACTCAGGCATGTTTGTTCCATTCCGCTCCTTTCATTTTTCTTATCAATACCAATTGGCAGCACTTCAAGTGATTCATCAACCATCCCGGAAAACATGCCCACATTGGCACGATGTGGGCCCAATGGCTGCGGACATTAAGCCGATCGGCCTTGGCTCCACATTGGTCCCCAAGGCATTGGCCCAGCGTGGGCAGCCCATATCTTGTGAGGGCAGCCCTCACTTTGTCTGAAATAATATTTTCCCAGCAAACATGCCCGCATTGGCATGATGTCAACCCGACGTGGGCAAAAATAATGGCCCCATTTGGGCTGCGCACCCTATGCCAATTTATATGGTTTTATCCATTATTTAATATGAATTTCTGTATTATTTATTTATTACAATTCAATGCATACATTTTAACATTTTCAAGAATTAAAGGTATTTGGTAAATGTGTCACGTTGTATCAGAATGACAACCAGGTTGTTACTACCATTCATGTATTTCTTACAAGACAAACACGTCACACTTATTTAAGTATTTTTGAAAACTTCATCATTGGCACGGTACAAGATCAAACACTATTTGGGCATCACACAACAGAACACTTCAACTGAAACAAACTTCTCAGTAACGGTTGCACAGAAAGACCTGTGTGCAAACAATGCCCCAAATATTCTACATTGTGAGGTACTAGGACTTGGGCTAGCCTGTGTTGGGCTGGTGTGGGATAGCCTGTTTTGGGTTGGTGTGGGCWAGCCTGTGTTGGGCTGGTGTGGGCTAGCCTGTGTTGGGCTGGTGTGGGCTAGCCTGTGTTGGGCTGGTGTGGGCTAGCCTGT
>NW_019957571.1:162280-172243 GCF_002910315.2 Salvelinus sp. IW2-2015
ACACACACACACACACACACACACACACACACACACAACACACACAACACGCACAACACACACAACACACACACACACACACACACACACACACACACACACACAATGGGATGAGGGGAGAACCCTGGAAGAAACAGAATAGAAAATGTAAACAGCTTTAACTGCCAAATCTTCATTAAGTATTACAGACCTGCAGGCCAACCTGCTGCAAAGCAACCAGATTAATGACAGGACACGGTTTAGGATTTAGGAATCTTGTTTACATCCATACAATTCATCAGAGGTGGTATGATGGAAGCTACAACTGACAGCATAAGTGCATATAACTCTTGGTAGGCTAGTCCCAGATCTGTCTTTTTGTTGTCTGGCCAACTGTGGGGTTGGTGGCAAAGACAGCACAAACATATTCAGGACCAGGCAATACAGCATAAACAGATCTGGGATCAGGCAATACAGCACAAACAGATCTGGGACCAGTCACAACTGCTCAAAACAATCTGGGACCAAGCTACCCAGCAAACATGACCAAATTGGCACGATGTGGGCCCAATGTGGGTTAAAACATTGGACCCATGTAGGGTCAACAATGTTGTTTTCTGTTGACGTCACACAACAGAACAGTTAAACTGGAACGACACTCTCAATAATGGTTTCACTAAAATGCCTTGTGAACTCAGAACTATAAGGTTCTATCTGGAAAAAAAGATGATTCTGAACCCTCATTGGTTTGAATGGTGTCGGCAATTATTATCCTGTATAATGTTTTTTACTTAACAACATGAATTGGGATTGGTATGGGCTAGCCTGTGTTGGGCTGGTATGGGCTAGCCTGTGTTGGGCTGGTGTGGGCTAGCCTGTGTTGGGCTGGTGTGGGCTAGCCTGTGTTGGGCTGGTGTGGGCTAGCCTGTGTTGGGCTGGTGTGGGCTTAGTGTGAGCTAGCCCGTCGCTCCAGGATTCCGTGATTCTACAACAGCAAATAGTTTTGCAAAATCAACAATTCCTTGCATATTATATGAGGCGAGGGCTTACAAATTTGACCAATCACCACACTATTTCCGCATAAAACAGACAAATCATTGTAATATTATCATATAAAACTGACCGATCACCACAGTACAAAAAGAGGGCTCGAAATTTCAACCAATCACCGCACATTCCCCGCATTATATGATTCTATCAAGCCAAACGTCAACAAAACGTTTTCCCTTTTCAGCACAATTTTGCGACATATTGCATATTATTGGATGAAATCATTGCATATTGCCATGCGAAATGTCAGAATTGCAAGAGCAAAATCAAGCATTTTTGCTCGCAAATATTTGACAAAATCCAGACGAAATCCTGAGGGACTGGCTAGCCCGTGTCAGGCGAATACCCACATGGGGCCAATGGGGTCATGTTTGCTGGGATGTCACACTAATGGCTATGAAAGGCTGACCGATTGATTTGCCCATGATAAATTCTATGAATCACATGGGATCTCTTGAGCACTGATTGATTATTAGCCTTAATTTTACTTAGTGGCATAATCAGCTCACATTGTCACAATCAGCTCTCATTGTCACACAATGACACACCTGTGATCTCCAACATCTCTCTGTCACTGATTGCTGTAACACTTGTGTAAGGGCAAGATTCAATCAGATTTGCGCTGGCCATCACCTACAAAGCTGTTGTTTTGGCGGTGTCAGAGTTGAAACTGCGTTAGAGCTGTCAAATCCAGAAGTGGCTCCCAGCAATGAGGGGGCTCGATTAATCTAGGCACCCGTGTAGGCGTGATTTGCATTGGGTGAAAGTTGATTGCCTACCGGGAGTACCGACGGCGAAGTTGGCTCAAAACAAAAGTAACGTAATTAAACGTGTTGTAATTAGTAGGAGTCTGTGTTTTTCCATGCAAAAATGATTGCTTTTGATAAAAACGTTAAACGATTTTAGAGCAACCAAATGATTATAGATGACGTCCCACACTGTCTGTCTTCCCAATGCAAACTACTTCAAAAATTCTAGTGATGTTACATTTAACGTCAGAGCTCTGAGGCATGCCTTCCCAATGCAGGCATGTCTTCCCAATGCAAACTACTTTGAAAATTCTAGTGATGTTACGTTTAATGTCGGAGCTCTGAGGCATGCCTTCCCAATGCAGGCATGTCTTCCCAATGCAAACTACTTCGAAAATTCTAGTGATGTTCCGTTTAATGTCGGAGCTCTGAGGCATGCGTCAAAATCGCCAAGCAGTGTACTTCAAAGCAGCACACAATGTCTGTATCACTTTATCAGAAGCACGTGATCAATGACGTCCGAAGCTTTGTTTTGTTGAACAACGACCTGATTGGTTTGGTATAAGACAAAAAGGCTACACTGTGCATGGGACGTCATCTATAATAATTTGGTTGCTCTAAAATCTTTTAACCAGCAGGTGCCACTATTGTACACTGTTGATCAAAGCCTCGAGTAATGAACCTATTTTCGACACAATTGGCTGGAAAACCTTAATGTTTCAGGAAGCTTAGTTTCCCCATCACCAGAACATTTTAATATTAATTTTATGGAAAAGAGATGTATGTTTCTGGACGATGAACCATGCTGCTTTGTTGACAAAATGACCGAGCGGCTGTTTGATTTGAGAATGATGCTCCTCCCTCACCGCTTTCACCCGATGACGTGAAGGGCCTTTGCCCGGTTCCCCACGACTCAGCATCATCGAATACACCCATTATACCTATTGTGGACATTGCCATTGGTGGCACGGAGTCGCATTTAGAAATTCTATGCAACCGTGTTTACAAGTTTGAACACTGGAATGTAATCTACACCTTGATTAGGCTTATAGAAATCGTCAGTATTTCATTCAATGATTTTCATTTTGATGGCCATTATTTCTATATAACCTATACCCTTCTCATTCTGAACGTCTAACGTGCTCCCGAGTGGCGCAGCGGTCCAAGGCATTTTGCCAATTGGACTGGGCACCTTTACTGCACGCAACCCTATTAATCAATAACGGCTGGTCTGCCGACGGAACCGCACGAGGGGCCTCTGCACGAGAAGGCTACAACAGACTTCTTCCGTCGCGACGTACCTCTAAGGCCCTTCTGCTAGCTTGCTATCCCCGGCCCGCTAGCTGTCTGAATCGCTGTGTCTCCAGCCAGCTTAACTACTCACTGGACCCCTATGATCACTCGGCTACGCATGCCTCTCGCTAATGTTCTGGTTAGTAATTATTGTCTTATTTCACTGTAGAGCCTCTAGCCCTGCTCAATATGCCTTAGCTAACCCTTCAGTTCCACCTCCCACARATGAAGTGACATCACCTGGTTTAAATGATGTTTCTAGAGACAATATCTCTCTCATCGTCACTCTATACCTAGGTTTACCTCCACTGTATTCACATCCAACCAAACCTTTGTCTGTACATTATGCCTTGAATCTATTCTATCGCACCCAGAAACCTGCTCCTTTTACTCTCTGTTCCGAACGTACTAGACGACCAGTTCTTACAGCCTTTAGCCGTACCCTTATCCTACTCCTCCTTTGTTCCTCTGGTGATTTAGAGGTTAATCCAGGCCCAGCAGTGCCAGCTCCACTCCCATTTGCTCTCATTTGTTGACTTCTGTAACCGTAAAAGCCTTGGTTTCATGCATGTTAACATTAGAAGCCTCCTCCCCAAGTTTGTTTTATTCACTGCCTTAGCACATTCTGCCAACCCAGATGTCCAAGCCATGTCTGAATCCTGGCTTAGGAAGACCACCAAAAACCCTGAAATGTCCATCCCTAACTATAACATTTTCCGACAAGATAGAACTGCCAAAGGGGGCGGAGTGGCAATCTACTGCAYAMARAGCCTGCAGAGTTCTGTCATACTATRCAYGTCTGTGCCCAAACAWTTCMAGRTTCTYCTTRTAAAAATCCACKTTTCCAGAAAKWAGTCTCTRKCCGTTGCCGCTTGCTATAGACCACCCTCTGCCCCCAGCTGTGCCCTGGACACCATATGTGAATTGATTGCCCCCCATCTATCTTCAGAGCTCGTGCTGCTAGGTGACCTAAACTGGGACATGCTTAACACCCTGGCCATCCTACAACCTAAGCTTGATGCCCTAAATTTCACACAAATTATCAATGAACCTACCAGGTACAACCCCAACTCCATAAACACGGGCACCCTCATAGATATCATCCTAACCAACTTGCCCTCTAAATACACCTCTGCTGTCTTCAACCAGGATCTCAGRAATCACTGCCTCATTGCCTGCATCCGTAATGGGTCTGCGGTCAAACGACCACCCCTCATCACTGTCAAACGCTCCCTAAAACACTTCAGCGAGCAGGCCTTTCTAATCAACCTAGCCCGGGTATCCTGGAAGGATATTGACCTCATCCCGTCAGTAGAGGATGCCTGGTTATTCTTTAAAAGTGCCTTCCTCACCATCTTAAATAAGCATGCTCCATTAAAAAAAATTGAACCAGGAACAGATATAGCCCTTGGTTCTCTCCAGACCTGACTGCCCTTGACCAGCACAAAACATCTTGTGGCGTACTGCATTAGCATCAAATAGCACCCGTGATACGCAACTTATCAGGGAAGTTAGGAACCAATATATACAAGCAGTTAGGAAAGCTAAGGCTAGCTTTTTCAAAATTTGCATCCTGTAGCACAAACTCTAAAAAGTTCTGGGACACTGTAAAGTCCATGGAGAATAAGAGCACCTCCTCCCAGCTGCCCACTGCACTGAGGCTAGGAAACACTGTCACCACCGATGAATCCACGATTATTGAGAATTTCAATAAGCATTTTTCTACGGCTGGCCATGCTTTCCACCTGGCTACCCTTACCCGGTCAACTGCCCTGCACCCCCCACAGCAACTCGCCCAAGCCTCCCCCATTTCTCCTTCAACCAAATCCAGATACCTGATGTTCTGAAAGAGCTGCAAAAMCTGGACCCTTACAAATCAGCCGGGCTAGACAATCTGGACCCTCTCTTTCTAAAATTATCTGCCGAAGATGTTGCAACCCCTATTACTAGCCTGTTCAACCGCTCTTTCGTATTGTCTGAGATCCCCAAAGATTGGAAAGCTGCAGCGGTCATCCCCCTCTTCAAATGGGGAGACACTATACCCAAACTGCTACAGACCTATATCTATCCTACCCTGCCTTTCTAAGGTCTTCGAAAGCCAAGTTAACAAACAGATCACCGACCATTTCGAATCCCACCGTACCTTCTCCGCTATGCAATCTGGCTTCCGAGCTGGTCATGGGTGCACCTCAGCCACGCTCAAGGTCCTAAACGATATCATAACTGCCATCGAAAAGAGACAATACTGTGCAGCCGTATTCATCGACCTGGCCAAGGCTTTTGACTCTGTCAATCAACACATTCTTATCGGCAGACTCAACAGCCTTGGTTCCTCAAATGATTGCCTCGCCTGTTTCACCAACTACTTCTCTGATAGAGTTCAGTGTGTCAAATCAGAGGGCCTGTTGTCCGGACCTCTGACAGTCTCTATGGGGGTGCCACAGGGTTCAATTCTCGGGCCGACTCTCTTCTCTGTATACATCAATGATGTCACTCTTGCTGCTGGTGAATCTCTGATCCACCTCTACGCAGATGACACCATTCTGTATACTTCTGGCCCTTCTTTGGACACTGTGCTAACTAACCTCCAGACAAGCTTCAATGCCATACAACTCTCCTTCCGTGGCCTCAAACTGCTCTTAAATGCAAGTAAAACTAAATGCATGCTCTTCAACCGATCGCTGCCTGCACCTGCCCGCCCGTCCAGCATCACTACTCTGGACGGTTCTGACCTAGGAATATGTGGACAGCTACAAATACCTAGGTGTCTGGTTAGACTGTAAACTCTCCTTCCAGACTCATATTAAACATCTCCAATCCAAAATTAATTCTAGAATCGGCTTCCTATTTCGCAACAAAGCATCCTTCACTCATGCTGCCAAACATACCCTCGTAAAACTGACTATCCTACCGATCCTCGACTTCGGAGATGTCATTTACAAAATAGCCTCCAACACTCAACTCAGCAAATTGGAGGCAGTCTATCACAGTGCTATCTGTTTTTTCACCAAAGCCCCATATACTACCCACCACTGCGACCTGTATGCTCTCGTTGGCTGGCCCTCGCTTCATACTCGTCGCCAAACCCACTGGCTCCAGGTCATCTACAAGTCTTTGCTAGGTAAAGCCCCGCCATATCTCAGTTCACTGGTCACCATAGCAGCACCCACCCGCAGCACGCGCTCCAGCAGGTATATTTCACTAGTTACCCCCAAAGCCAATTCCCTCTTTGGCTGCCTTTCCTTACAGTTCTCTGCTGCCAATGACTGGAACAAACTGCAAAAATCATTGAAGCTGGAGACTCTTATCTCCCTCACTAACTTCAAGCACCAGCTGTCAGAGCAGCTCACAGATCACTGCACCTGTACATAGTCCATCTCTAAATAGCCCATCCAACTACCTCATCCTCATACTGTATTTATTTATTTATTTAGCTCCTTTGCACCCCGGTATCTCTACTTGCACATTCATCTTCTGCACATCTATCACTCCAGTGTTTATTTGCTATATCGTAATTACCTCGTCACTATGGCCTATTTTATTGCCTTACCTTCCTTATCTTACCTCATTTGCACACACTGTATATATACATACTTTTTTTCCTACTGTATTATTGACTGTATGTTTGTTTATTCCATGTGTAACTCTGTGTTGTTGTATGTGTCGAACTGCTTTGCTTTATCTTGGCCAGGTCGCAGTTGTAAATGAGAACTTGTTCTAAACTAGCCTACCTGGTTAAATGAAGGTGAAATAAATAAAAATAAAATTTTAATTGCATCTCAGTGCAAGAGGCGTCACTGTAGTCCCTAGTTCGAATTCTGGCTGCATCACATCCGGCCGTGATTGGGAGTCCTATAGGGCGGCGCGCAATTGGCCCAACGTCGTCCAGGTTTGGTCGGGGTAGGCCGTCATTATAAATAGGAATTTGTTCTTAACTGACTTGCCTAGTTAAATAAAGGTTAAATAAAAAAATAACGAGAGTGGGATGGGTGTGGCTTCGTGACAATGACCACATGAGCAACTGCTCACTGATAGGACTCCGGCACCACCAAAACACCTGCTATGCTGGCGTCATTTATCCCCGGTTAACGGCTGATCTGATAGAATCTAGGCCTTCTTTCCATCACACCGACAGCGTCATTGCATTTTGGTACACCAGAAATGCATTTATTTCCAATGAAACGCTGCGTTTGCCTTGTGAATGTTGAACTTTTGTTGCACTCATATCCAGATGATGATGCTGCGTACTATTTGGCGCAACCACGCTGCCGGTGTGATCGAAGCATAACGCTTTCTTGATGACTTCAACACGTCAAAGCTCTACACACCGCTCTTCTGACTCCTCTGTTTTCTGATCAGCCACTGTTTGGCTACGTCCTCCTGCAAACACAGAGGAAAGGCTTGAGTGKGTTTATCTGTGTAATGTGTATCTAATCATGCAGATTAATTGATGAATAATTAATCAGTTAGTTTACATTAACAATTGAGTCATTTAGCAGACTCTGTTACCCAGAGAAACTTACAATTACACACTACAAAATGAGTGTTCCTCAAGGGTTCTTTGGGAAAGTGATGGTTCTATGTGGAACCATACTGACCCAAAGAAGCTCTCCAATGTTATTTGCAGTTCAAAAAAGGGTTCTTTCCTCTTTTAGTGATAATTAGAATGTTTTGGGGTGTGGTTTGTGCACAGCTCTTTTTGTGCAACCGTGAGTGAGAGTGTCATCCAGTTTATCTAATGTGTTGTGTTATATTGGTTTATGTCATGTATGATGATGGCCAATGACAGACTCATGTGATACACTCATGTATGGTCTTGAGTCAATTGAGAGTGGTTGACTAAATCAATAGTTCTCAGTTCTCTCCTCAGGGACCCTGCTGTTCCAGAGCTAGAACACCTGATTCAACTTGTTAATAAACAAATTAATAAAAACCTATGGAATTTAACAATATAATATGACTGTTAAAACCAGAATAAAAACCCTTTATGGTTCTACAACGAACCTTGAGAGGAAGGAAGGTTCTTTATAGAACCATCATCTGTAAAGGTTATATCAGGAACCATAAAAAATGGTTCTATTTAGACCCAAAAAGTGTTGTAACCATAGCGGATCCCTTTTTGGTGCTATATAGAACCTTTTTTTTAATGGTTCTTTATAGAACCTTAGGAAAGGGTTCTTTATAACAGGATACAGGTTCCATTTAGAACCTTATGGGCATGGTTCTTTACAGAACCTTCAAAAAAAGGTTCCATATAGGACCAGAAAGGGTTCTGCTATGGTTACAAGCCAAATAACAATGTGTTATTTTTTACAATTTGGCACTGTATAGAAGCATTTGTTTTTAGTGTGTAGTGCATTGATCTTAAGATAGCTCAAAAAGACAACTGCATATTACAATCTCAATAAGTAGCTGTCAGCACATTCGGTGCAAGTAGAAAGGCAAAGCTGTTATTATTGTTTTGGTTCAGTCATAGAAACACACACACCTTATCAGGGCTGTCTGCACTCAGCAGCACCCACATGACCAGCTCCATGGCTGGGAGAAGGTTCGGCAGACGCCCCCTCCTCCACTGGAACTCCAGATCATCCAACATCATCAACACGGGCTCACCGGGCCAGATACTGGGCTGGAGGGGGAGGTCCATATGGTTATTACTTTATATAGTAACAAATGAAAAGAGGGAATTAGGACGGAGTCTTCCATTACTGGTCCGTACTGCAACATAATAAGTCCATCATATGCACACTAATGCAACACAGGAGACTGAAGAAGGGAGGATGAGGATGAGTTGTTCCTTAATCACAGAGGAGTCAGAGATGGAGAGGGAGAGAGAGAGCGAGAGAGAGAGAAGGAAATTAATATAGTAGGGTAGTAAACTCTTTAGTAATATTTTGGACACTTGGATTCTCTGCCTCTGACCTTATTACAGGGGCTGAGTCAATGGCTTACTAGTGCTCTTCCATGCCGTCCCTAGGAGGGGTGCGTCACGTCTTGCCAGGCTTTTTTCGCTATACTCGACTTGAGTGGGTTGAGTCACTGACGTGATCTTCCTGTCCTGTTTTGCCGCCCCCTCAGACTCGTGCGGTGGAGGAGAGCTTCGTGGGCTATACACAGCCTTGTCTCAGGGTAGCAAGTTGGTGGTCTGTTGATATCCCTCTAGTGGTGTGGGGGCTGTGCTTTGGCATAATGGGTGGGATTATATCTCCACCCGGCACAGTCAGTAGAGGACTGGCCACCCCTCAGAGCCTGGTTCCCTTCTAGGTTTCTGCCTTTCTAAGGAGTTTTTCCTAGCCACTGTGCATCTGCATTGCTTGCTGTTTGGGATTTTAGGCTGGGTTTCTGTATAGCACTTTGTGACATCGGCTGATGCAAAAAGGGCTTCATAAATACATTTAATTTGACTCTAGTGACCSAATCCCTCCCATGTTCCTTACCTCTGGTCTGTTTCTGAGCTTGTGTGTCCAGTCCATGATGACCCGTTTGTGGGTTCCGATGTCGTACTCTCCCCCTGTCTTCCAGTCCCTCTTCTCTGTCTGCGTGCTCCTCGGCTGCACAGTCAAAAGACAACGGAAAGAGGTCACGAAGTAAAAACTGCAATAGTAAAGTCTCATAGAGGTCTAATAATAGTTTATCAACAAAGAAAAAGGATGAATTTAAAGGAAAAAAAAGGCTTTTTAAAGTAAAACTATCAAATAGCTTTCAAACATCAGTGCTCACCTGGCCTCTCTTATCTAGCACGGCAGCCCACTCCACTATGAAGTGTCTACACATACTGGGAGGCCAGTTGTCTTCACCTGTCCAGATGTGGGCTAGGACCTTTGACCTCTGAGAAGATAATAGTAGAGTGAGTGTGGTTGTTTGCTTGCGTGTGTGTCCGTGTGTGTGTGTT
>NW_019957571.1:172302-180635 GCF_002910315.2 Salvelinus sp. IW2-2015
ATTTCAAGAAATAAAGGCTTTTAAAGTAAAACTTAGTTTCACTTCTTTCAAATACGAGTGCTCGCCTGTACTCTATTCTCCAGCACGGCAGCCCACTCCACTATGCATTCTCTACACACACTGGGAGGCCAGGAGTCTTCATTGGTCCAGATGTGGGCTAGGACATTTGACCTCTGCAAAGAGAGAGAGAGTTAATAGTAGAGAGAMTGGTTGTGTGTATGTGTGTTTGTGTATGTGTGTACCTGGCACAGTCTGTTGAGTTCCCTGGCCAGCTCCATTATAAACAGCTGACTCTCCACTAAAGGTTCTTTCTTCTCATTTGTCACTTTCTTACGAGACTCCTAGAACAGAGGGAGCAATGGATGAGAGAGGCAAAGAGAGGGAAGGATGAAGGGAAAATGACCTTCATCAATCATGCAGCACTGCTTGTGTGTACCTGGCACAGTCTGTTGAGTTCCCTGGCCAGTTCCATTATGAACAGCTGACTCTCCACTAAAGGTTTTTTCTTCTCATCCGTCCCTTTCTTACGAGACTCCTAGAACAGAGGGAGCAATGGATGAGAGAGGCAAAGAGAGGGAAGGATGAAGGGAAAATGACCTTCATCAATCATGCAGCACTGCTACACAGATAAAGCACAGACGGGAAATGAACCAATCCTTTCTTTCTCTTGAGTACATCTTGACAAGGACAAACATCAGTGCTATTAAGGGGTGTCTGAGAATTGATAGGTGTCCAAGGGTCCTACCTTGAGGCGGATCTTGATTTTTTGGGCCGGCTCGATGAAGAACTGGAGGCACTCCTTCATCATCTTGGCAGCTGGGGGGGAGAGAATGGCCCTCTGGCACAGAGATACACAGCTTCAGTACTCTGGCACAGTGATACACAGCATCAATACTCTGGCACAGAGATACACCGCATCAATACTCTGGCACAGAGATCCACAGCTTCAATACTCTGGCACAGAGATACACAGCTTCAGTACTCTGGCACAGTGATACACAGCATCAATACTCTGGCACAGAGATACACAGCTTSAGTACTCTGGCACAGAGATACACAGCTTCAATACTCTGGCACAGTGATACACAGCATCAATACTCTGGCACAGAGATCCACAGCATCAATACTCTGGCACAGTGATACACAGCTTCAATACTCTGGCACAGAGATCCACAGCATCAATACTTTGGCACAGTGATACACAACTTCAATACTCTGGCACAGAGATCCACAGCATCAATACTCTGTGACAGAGATCCACAACTTTATTATTTGCTGGCACTCATTGTGTCAGTGTTGGGCCTGAGTTATAGCTGACTGGGCTCCAATGGCAGCTCAAATTGATGAGAAGGCAGAATACGGAAATGTGTGTGTGTGTGTACTGTACAACTTCTAAATCACTACATTGCAGTAGAGGTCCTCTGTGGGCTCATTAGGACGGCCTCACCTAAAACTGGCCTGGCTTGACACACAGAGAGAGAGAGAAGAGAGAGAGAGAGAAGAGAGAGAAGAGAGAAGAGAGAGAAGAGAGAGAAGAGAGGGTGTGTGTAAGGAAGAGAAAACAGAGAGAGTGAATGAGTTTGGAAAGACGGCGCCAGGAGAGAGCAAGAGAGGGGGAGTAGAGGCAGAGAACCGGGAGAGAGTTACTGCAGAGAACTACAGGGAGAGAGAGAGAAGTAGAAGAGGCAGAGAACCGGGAGAGAGTTACTGCAGGAACTACAGAGAGAGAGAGTAGAGAGAGCAGAGAACCCGGAGAGAGTTACTGCAGGAGACTACAGAGAGAGAGAGTAGAAGAGGCAGAAACCGGGAGAAGAGTTACTGCAGGAGACAGACAGACAGACAACAGACAGACAGACAGACAGACAGCAGACAGAACAGACAGACAGACAGACAGAACAGACAGACAGACAGACAGACAGACAGACAGACAGACAGACAGAACAGACAGACAGACAGACAGACAGACAAAAACAGACAGACAGACAGACAGACAGACAGACAGACAGACAGACAGACAGACAGACAGGACAGACAGACAGACAACAGACAGACAGACAGACAGACAGACAGACAGACAGACAGACAGACAGACAACAGACAGACAGACAGACAGACAGACAGAAGACAACAGACAGACAGACAGACAGACAGACAACAGACAACAGACAGACAGACAGACAGACAGACAGACAGACAGACAGACAACAGACAACAGACAGACAGACAGACAGACAGACAGACAACAACAGACAGACAACAGACAGACAGAACAACAAGACAACAGACAGACAGACAGACAGACAGACAGAGACAGACAGACCAGACAGACAGAGACAGACAGACAGACAACAGACAGACAGACAGACAGACAGGACAGAACAGACAGACAGACAGACAGACAGACAGACAGACAACAGACAGACAGACAGACAGCAGACAGACAGACAGGACAGACGACAGACAGAAGAGAGAGAGAGACGAGAAGAGAGAGAGAGAGAGAGAGAGAGGAGAGAGAGAGAGAGAGACAGGCAGAGCAGGGGTGTGAGAGAGACGAAAACTGCAGAGTAATATGTTTTCAGGATGTGTGTGTGTGTGGGTCGATGCATCTTAATTATGGCCTTGGTGTCAGGCAGATATCCCAAGGAGATGTGAAGCTGCAGCTGAGAGTGTTTTCACAGCCCACAGAACGACCGTGTTGAATCAGCAGCACCTCCTTTTTCTGCCCCCTGCAGCTAGTTTGAATTCGAAGAGGGATTTACTGAACCTTTTCTGATGAAGGCAATGGCCGGAAAGGGCCAAATATGATCATTACTTTCCAAGGAGAACACAGTAGAATGCCCATGCTGCTGGGTGTTTGAAAATGTTGGCACACAATGGATTTTCACGGCTACACTCTAAAACATTTCCTGTAAAACTTACTGGCAGAAATTGACCAGTAAGTTACTGTAATGTATTTTACAGTACAGCTACTGTAATCCATTTTACAGTAATCCATTTTATGGTACCAAAAATGTTAGTGWAATCTCATTTACAGTATATTACTGGAATGACCCACGCAGCGGCATATTACCCAGTGTTCTTTGGAAGTTTTCATTTTTTACATTTAGGTCATTTAGCGGGCGCTCTTGTCCTCAGCAACTTACAGTCAGTCCATTCAACCAAGGTTGATAAAAAAAAAACGTGTCATAGCAAGTAAAATGTTACTGAAAATGTTATTGTAGTTAGGGATACATTAGTCTTCAAAATAATTCTAATTACAATAAGATATCTTGTGATAAATCTCTGACCATCTCTGCATAGTGCCAATACAATACTGAGATATTCACGGTACTTTGATGCCAGAGCAATGAAACACAGTAAAAGTGACTATTAAACTGTAAGAACATTATTTCTACAGTATTTTACTGTAATTACAAACGATTAGAGCAAGCAGGTTAATTAATAGTAGGTGTTTTATATCACATGCACTTCTAGAGGCCTAAATAAAGGCTTCTAAACTGGATGTGATTATAGAACAGAACAGATCATATGGACATGGGTAAATATTCAACCATTAAACAGTTTAAAGGTCCTCAACAGTCATTCTGAAAAGTACTTTTTCTCTCATGGCTAACTACCAGGAAGTTTGAAAAGACAGGCTGAGTGGGCTTATATTCATGAGCTAACGTTGACTGACAGTTCTTTGAAACGTTCAGTATATATTTACATATTAGTCCTATGTCAAACAACTTGGATGCAGTGAGCAGTGTTGCAGTAACATCATCTCTAGCTAATTTGGTGATAAACAAAGCAACTCAAACAATATTGAACTAGTATCAATGATATATTTTTGTTGTTGTTGACATATCCTGTTTGGCATGTCTGTTGTGATGCGGTTCACCACAGCACTGACGGATGTGTTGACTTGACAACTGCTTCTGAGTTTTGAACGACTCTTCCRCCCATTTTGTTCCATGCTGGCTGAAGACCAAGCTAGCCAGTAACTAGCTAACACCAGACACAGATGAAGACCCAGCTAGTCAGTAACTAGCTCAAACCAGACACAGATTGCATGATGGCGCTGACGGAGATGGCAGCATCACGACTACCTCTTAGGAAACTCTGAAGTATTTTGTTTGTTTATGTACTATTTTTTACATTATTAGCTCAGGAATTGTTTTGTGTCATTACATACAGCCGGGAAGAACTATTGGATATTAGAGCGGCGGAACTTCCAGCATTACGACCAGGATTACGACTTCCCTGGAGCAGATCCTTTGTTTGCTCTCCCCAGATCAATTGAACTTATTTCAGAGGCTGACCCAAAACAACACCGGTGAAGGAGAGGTACTCGGGGTGGTCTTCTGGTCTGACTTAGGAAGCATGCACACCACCCACCGCTCTCAAGTATTTTATTCGCTCATGTCCAATCTCTGGCTAATAAAGTTGATGAGCTCAAGGCGAGAGTTGCTTTTCAGAGAGACACCAGGGATTGTAACATTTTCTGCTTGGCTGAAACATGGCTTTCTCGAAATATACTGTCTGACTCTGTAAAGCCAGTTGGGTTCTCAGTACATCCCACCGACAGGAACAAACATCTCTCCAGGAAGCAGAAGGGTGGAGGTATATGTTTTATGATTAACGACTTATGGTGTAACTGTCATAACATACAGGAACTCAAGTCCTTCTGTTCACCCGACCTAGAATATCTCACAATCAAATACCGACCGTACTATCTCCCGAGATAATTTACATCAATAATAGCCACAGCGGTCTATATCCCCCCTCAAGCCAATACCACGACATCCCTCAAAGAACTTCACTGGACTTTATGCAAACTGGAAACCACATATCCTGAGGCTGCATTTATTGTAGCTGGATATTTTAACAAAGCAAATTTGAGAAAAATGAAATTCACGAAATTCTATCAACATATTGATTGTTGTACTCGCACTGCTAAAACTCTTGACCATTGTTATACTACCTTCCAGAATACATATAAGGCCCTCCCCTGCCCTCCATTCGGCAAATCGGACCACGATTCCATCTTGCTCCTCCCCTCCTATAGGCAGAAACTCAAACAGGAAGCATTCGTGGTAAGAACTATTCAACGCTGGTCTGATAAATCAGAATCCACGCTTCAAGATTGTTTTGATCACGCGGACTGGGATATGTTCAGAGTAGCTTCAGAAAATAATATTGACACATATACCGATAAGGTGAATGAGTTTATCAGGAAGTGCATAGGAGATGTTGTACCCGCTGTGACTATTAAAACCTACCCCAACCAGAAACCATGGACAGATGGGAGCATTCGCACAAAACTGAAAGCGTGAACCACCGCATTTAACCAGGGCAAAAAAAGACTGGGAATATGGAAGAATACAAACAGTGTAGTTATTCCTTCCGCAAAGCAATCAAGCAGGCTAAATGTCGGTATAGGGACAAAGTTGAGTCCCAGTTCAACGGCTCAGACACAAGACGAATGTGGCAGGGTCTACAGACAATCACTGATTATAAAAGGAAAACCAGCCACGTCACAGACACCGACGTCTTGCTTCCTGGACAGGCTGAACACATTCTTCGTTCGCTTTGAGGATAATACAGTGGCACCGACACGGCCCGCTATCATGGACTGTGGGCTCTCCTTCATTGGAAACTTCATTGGAAACTTCAAAGATTTTTATCATTTTGTCAATCGTGTCATTTCCAGTCACAACTTGCAGACTTGTTTACGTGCTGCTGTGCGTTTTGTTGCTAACCTTACTTTGCAACCTGACAACTTTACGGTTTAGAATTTTTAATTACCGTTTATATTTCTGGTTTTTCCCTCACTCAACTTTTTTTCATTCAACTTTTTCACTCCGGACGCTTTATCTGGACATTGTTCGTCAGGACCTCCAACAGCCGAAGCTAAGTAGTAACATTAACATGATGCCTTCTAATTGCAGTCGCTGTACTCATAATATACAGGAGAACGATCGCCTTACGGCGAGGATAGCTGTGCTACAAGCCCAGCTTCAGACGCAATCGTTAGGCAAGGGTAATTTCAGTGTAGGAAAGGATGAAACAGCGTCTGTGCCACCAGTAAGTACAGCTAGTAGTATAAATCCTCTCGCACGGTCCCCGCAGCCGGACAACTTTCTCATGGCTTCTGGAGGGAAATGCTGTAGGAATGCTCAACCGGTGTCGCTCATTCAGCCGACAGAAACTTTCAACCGGTTTTCCCCATTGAGTAGCGAGTCGGAGTCTGAGGCCGAGTCTTCTCTTGTCTCTACTCCTCCCGTTACGGGGTCTGAGACGCCGAAGCCTCCCGCCATTAGCTCTGACAAATTGAAAACCCTAGTCATTGGCGACTCCATTACCCGCAGTATTAGACTTAAAACGAATCATCCAGGGATCATACACTGTTTACCAGGGGGCAGGGCTACCGACGTTAAGGCTAATCTGAAGATGGTGCTGGCTAAAGCTAAAACTGGCGAGTGTAGAGAGTATAGGGATATTGTTATCCACGTCGGCACCAACGATGTTAGGATGAAACAGTCAGAGGTCACCAAGCGCAACATAGCTTCAGCGTATAAATCAGCTAGAAAGATGTGTCGGCATCGAGTAATTGTCTCTGCCCCCCCCCCCCCCAGTTAGGGGGGAGTGATGAGCTCTACAGCAGAGTCTCACAACTCAATCACTGGTTGAAAACTGTTTTCTGCCCCTCCCAAAAGATAGAATTTGTAGATAATTGGCCCTCTTTCTGGGCCTCACCCATAAACAGGACCAAGCCTGGCCTGTTGAGGAGTGACGGACTAAATCCTAGCTGGAGGGGTGCTCTCATCTTATCTACGAACATAGACAGGGCTCTAACTCCCCTAGCTCCACAATGAAATAGGGTGCAGGCCAGGCAGCAGGCTGTTAGCCAGCCTGCCGGCTTAGTGGAGTCTGCCACTAGCACAGTCAGTGTAGTCAGCTCAGCTATCCCCATTGAGACCGTGTCTGTGCCTCGACCTAGGTTGGGCAAAACTAAACATGGCGGTGTTCGCCTTAGCAATCTCACTAGAATAAAGACCTCCTCCATTCCTGCCATTATTGAAAGAGATCGTGATACCTCACATCTCAAAATAGGGCTACTTAATGTTAGATCCCTCACCAAGGCAGTTATAGTCAATGAACTAATCACTGATCATGATGTGATTGGCCTGACTGAAACATGGCTTAAGCCTGATGAATTTACTGTGTTAAATGAGGCATCACCTCGTGGTTACACTAGTGACCATATCCCCCGCGCATCCCGCAAAGTCGGAGGTGTTGCTAACATTTACGATAGCAAATTTCTATTAATTTAAATCTTTTGAGCTTCTAGTCATGAAATCTATGCAGCCTACTCAATCACTTTTTTATAGCTACTGTTTACAGGCCTCCTGGGCCATATGCAGCGTTCCTCACTGAGTTCCCTGAACTCCTATCAAACCTTGTAGTCATAGCAGATAATATTCAAATTTTTGGTGACTTTAATATTCACATGGAAAAGTCCACAGACCCACTCCAAAAGGCTTTCGGAGCCATCATCGACTCAGTGGGTTTTGTCCAACATGTCTCCGGACCTACTCACTGCCACAGTCATACTCTGGACCTAGTTTTGTCCCATGGAATAAATGTTGTGGATCTTAATGTTTTTCCTCATAATCCTGGACTATCGGACCACCATTTTATTACGTTTGCAATCTCAACAAATAATATGCTCAGAACCCAACCAAGGAGCATCAAAAGTCGTGCTATAAATTCTCAGACAACCCAAAGATTCCTTGATGCCCTTCCAGACTCCCTCTGCCTACCCAAGGACATCAGAGGACAAAAATCAGTGAACCACCTAACTGAGGAACTCAATTTAACCTTGCGCAATACCCTAGATGCAGTTGCACCCCTAAAAACAAAAAACATTTGTCATAAGAAACTAGCTCCCTGTACAGAAAATACCCGAGCTCTGAAGCAAGCATCCAGAAAATTGGAACGGAAATGGCCCCACACCAAACTGGAAGTCTTCCGACTAGCTTGAAAGACAGTACCTTGCAGTATCGAAGAGCCCTCACTGCTGCTCGATCATCCTACTTTTCCAACTTAATTGAGGAAAATAAGAACAATCCGAAATTTATTTTTGATACTGTCGCAAAGCTAACTAAAAAGCAGCATTCCCCAAGATTGGATGGCTTTCACTTCAGCAGTAATAAATTCATGAACTTCTTTGAGGAAAAGATCATGATCATTAGAAAGCAAATTACGGACTCCTCTTTAAATCTGCGTATTCCTCCAAAGCTCAGTTGTCCTGAGTCTGCACAACTCTGCCAGGACCTAGGATCAAGGGA
>NW_019957571.1:186327-188044 GCF_002910315.2 Salvelinus sp. IW2-2015
TGATGAAAATAATCATGGCCTCTAAACCTTCAAGCTGCATACTGGACCCTATTCCAACTAAAGTACTGAAAGAGCTGCTTCCTGTGCTTGGCCCTCCTATGTTGATCATAATAAATGGCTCTCTATCCACCGGATGTGTACCAAACTCACTAAAAGTGGCAGTAATAAAGCCTCTCTTGAAAAAGCCAAACCTTGACCCAGAAAATATAAAAAACTATCGGCCTATATCGAATCTCCCATTCCTCTCAAATTTTTTTGAAAAAGCTGTTGCGCAGCAACTCACTGCCTTCCTGAAGACAAACAATGTATACGAAATGCTTCAATCTGGTTTTAGACCCCATCATAGCACTGAGACTGCACTTGTGAAGGTTGTAAATGACCTTTTAATGGCGTCAGACCGAGGCTCTGCATCTGTCCTCGTGCTCCTAGACCTTAGTGCTGCTTTTGATACCATCGATCACCACATTCTTTTGGAGGGATTGGAAACCCAAATTGGTCTACAAGTTCTGGCCTGGTTTAGATCTTATCTGTCGGAAAGATATCAGTTTGTCTCTGTGAATGGTTTGTCCTCTGACAAATCACCTGTAAATTGCGATGTTCCTCAAGGTTCCGTTTTAGGACCACTATWGTTTTCACTATATATTTTACCTCTTGGGGATGTCATTCGAAAACATAATGTTAACTTTCACTGCTATGCGGATGACACACAGCTGTACATTTCAATGAAACATGGTGAAGCCCCAAAATTGCCCTCGCTAGAAGCCTGTGTTTCAGACATAAGGATGTGGATGGCTGCAAACTTTCTACTTTTAAACTCGGACAAAACAGAGATGCTTGTTCTAGTTCCCAACATTTAATCTTGATGGTTGTARAGTCGTCTCAAATAAAACTGTGAAGGACCTCGGCATTACTCTGGACCCTGATCTCTCTTTTGACGAACATATCAAGACTGTTTCAAGGACAGCATTTGTCCATTTACGTAACATTGCAAAAATCAGACATGTTCTGTCCAAAAATGATGCAGAAAAATGTATCCATGCTTTTGTTACTTCTAGGTTAGACTACTGCAATGCTCTACTTTCCGGCTACCCAGATAAAGCACTAAATAAACTTCAGTTAGTGCTAAATACGGCTGCTAGAATCCTGACTAGAACCAAAAAATTTGATCATATTACTCCAGTGCTAGCCTCCCTACACTGGCTTCCTGTTAAGGCAAGGGCTGATTTCAAGGTTTTACTGCTAACCTACAAAGCATTACATGGGCTTGCTCCTACCTATCTTTCCGATTTGGTCCTGCCGTACATACCTACACGTACGCTATGGTCACAAGACGCAGGCCTCCTAATTGTCCCTAGAATTTCTAAGCAAACAGCTGTTGGCAGGGCTTTCTCCTATAGAGCTCCATTTTTATGGAATGTTCTGCCTACCCATGTGAGAGACGCAGACTCGGTCTCAACCTTTAAGTCTTTATTAAAGACTCATCTCTTCAGTAGGTCCTATGACTGAGTGTAGTCTGGCCCAGGAGTGTGAAGGTGAACGGAAAGGCWCTGGAGCAACGAACCGCCCTTGCTGTCTCTGCCTGGCCGGTTTCCCCCTCTCTCCACTGGGATTCTCGCCTCTAACCCTATTACAGGGGCTGAGTCACTGGCTTACTGGTGCTCTTRCATGCCGTCCCTAGGAGGGGTGCGTCACTTGAGTGGGTTGAGTCACTGACGTG
>NW_019957571.1:191205-215260 GCF_002910315.2 Salvelinus sp. IW2-2015
GCAGAGTACGACCCTGCCTCACACAGGAAGCGGCGCAGGTCCTAATCCAGCACTTGTCATCTCCCGTCTGGATTACTGCAACTCGCTGTTGGCTGGGCTCCCTGCCTGTGCCATTAAACCCCCACAACTCATCCAGAACGCCGCAGCCCGTCTGGTGTTCAACCTTCCCAAGTTCTCTCACGTCACCCCGCTCCTCCGCTCTCTCCACTGGCTTCCAGTTGAAGCTCGCATCCGCTACAAGACCATGGTGCTTGCCTTCGGAGCTGTGAGGGGAATGGCACCTCCGTACCTTCAGGCTCTGATTAGGCCCTACACCCAAACAAGGGCACTGCGTTCATCCACCTCTGGCCTGCTCGCCTCCCTACCTCTGAGGAAGTACAGCTCCCGCTCAGCCCAGTCAAAACTGTTCGCTGCTCTGGCACCCCAATGGTGGAACAAACTCCCCCACGACGCCAGGTCAGCGGAGTCAATCACCACCTCCTGGAAACACCTGAAACCCCACCTCTTTAAGGAATACCTAGGATAGGATAAAGTAATCCTTCTAACCCCCCCCTCCCCTTAAAAGAGTTAGATGCACTATTGTAAAGTGGTTGTTCCACTGGATATCATAAGGTGAATGCACCAACTTGTAAGTCGCTCTGGATAAGAGCGTCTGCTAAATGACTTAAATGTAATGTAAATGGTGTGGGGACTGTTTTTTGGCAAAGTGGGTGGGGTTATATCCTGCCTGTTTGGCCCTGTCTGGGGGTATCATCGGATGGGGCCACAGTGTCTCCTGACCCCTCCTGTCTCAGCCTCCAGTATTTATGCTGCATTAGTTTATGTGTTGGGGGGCTAGGGTCAGTCTGTTATATCTGGAGTATTTCTCCTGTCTTATCCGGTGTCCTGTGTGAATTTAAGTATGCTCTCTCTAATTCTCCCTTTCTCTCTTTCTTTCTCTCTCTCGGAGGACCTGAGCCCTAGGACCATGCTTCAGGACTACCTGGCATGATGACTCCTTGTTGTCCCCAGTCCACCTGGCCGTGCTGCTGCTCCAGTTTCAACTGTTCTGCCTGCGGCTATGGAACCCTGACCTGTTCACTGTGATTACTGTTATTTGACCATGCTGGTCATTTATGAACATTTGAACATCTTGGCCATGTTTTGTTATAATCTCCACCCGACACAGCCAGAAGAGGACTGGCCACCCCTCATAGTCTGGTTCCTCTCTAGGTTTCTTCCTAGGTTTAGGCCTTTCTAGGGAGTTTTTCCTAGCCACCGTGCTTCTACATCTGCATTGCTTGCTGTTTGGGGTTTTAGGCTGGGTTTCTGTGTAGCACTTTGATATATCAGCTGATGTAAGGGCTATATAAATAAATTTGATTTGATTCTTCGTGACCGACGTGAGTAAGACATTTAAGTGTGTTAACCCTCGCAGGGCTGCCGTCCCAGATGGTATCCCTAGCCGCGTCCTCAGAGCATGCACAGACCAGCTGGCTGGTGTGTTTACATATATATTCAATCTCTCCGTATCCCAGTCTGTTCTCCGCACATGCTTCAAGATGGCCACCATTGTCCCTGTACCTAAGAAAGCAAAGGTAATTGAACTAAATGACTAATGCTCCGTAGCACTCACCTCTGTCATCATGAAGTGCTTCGAGAGACTAGTCAAAGATCATATCACCTCCACCTTACCTGCCACCCTAGACCCACTCCAATTTGCTTACCGCCCCAATAGATCCACAGACGATGCAATCGCCACCACACTGAACACTACCCTGTCCCATCTGGACAAGAGGCATACCTACAGTTGAAGTCGGAAGTTTACATACACCTTAGCCAAATACATTTAAACTCAGTTTTTCACAATTCCTGACATTTAATCCAATAAAAAATTCCCTATCTTAGGTCAGTTAGGATCACCACTTTATTTTAAGAATGTGAAATGTCAGAATAATAGTAGAGAGAATGATTTATTTCAGCTTTCATTTCTTTCATCACATTTCCAATGGGTCAGAAGTTTACATACACTCAATTAGTATTTGGTAGAATTGCCTTTAAATTGTTTCACTTGGGTCAAACGCATCGGGTAGCCTTCCACAAGCTTCTCACAATTATTTGCGTGAATTTTGGCCCATTCCTCCTGACAGAGCTGGTGTAACTGAGTCAGGTTTGTAGGCCTCCTTGCTCGCACACGCTTTTTCAGTTCTACCCACAGATTTTCTATGCGATTGAGGTCAGGGCTTTGTGATGGCCGCTCCAATACCTTAACTTTTTTGCCCTTAAGCCATTTTGCCACAACTTTGGAAGTATGCTTGGGGTCATTGTCCATTTGGAAGACCCATTTGCGACCAAGCTTTAACTTCCTGACTGATGTCTTGAGATGTTGCTTCAATATATCCACATACTTTCCCTTTCTCATGATGCCATCTCTTTTGTGCACCAGTCCCTCCTGCAGCAAAGCACCCCCACAACATGATGCTGCCACCCACGGTTGGGATGGTGTTCTTTGGCTTGCAAGCCTCCCCCTTTTTCCGCCAAACATAACGATGGTCACTATGGCCAAACAGTTATATTTTTGTTTCATCAGACCAGAGGACATTTCTCCAAAAAGTACAATCTTTCTCCCCATGTGCAGTTGCAAACCATAGTCTGGCTTTTTTATGGTGGTTTTGGAGCAGTGGCTTCTTCCTTGCTGAGCGACCTTTCAGGTTATGTCGATATAGGACTCGTTTTACTGTGGATAGATATAGATACTTTTGTACCTGTTTCCTCCAGCATCTTCACAAGGTCCTTTGCTGTTGTTTGAGGATTGATTTGCACTTTTTGCACCAAAGTACATTCATCTCTAGGAGACAGAACGCGTCTCCTTCCTGAGTGGTTTGACAGCTGTATGGTCCCATGGTGTTTATATTTGCGTACTATTGTTTGTACAGATGAACGTTTGGAAATTGCTCCCAGGGATGAACCAGACTTGTTGAGGTCTACAATTTTCTTTCTGAGGTCTTGGCTGATTTCTTTCGATTTTCCCATGATGTCAAGCAAAGAGGCACTGAGTTTGAAGGTAGGCCTTGAAATACATCCACAGTTACACCTCCAATTGACTCAAATGATGTCAATTAGCCTATCAGAAGCTTCTAAAGCCATGACATAATTTTCTGGAATTTTCCAAGCTGTTTAAAGGCACAGTCAACTTAGTGTATGTAAACTTCTGACCCACTGGAATTGTGATACAGTAAATTATAAGTGAAATATTCTGTCTGTCAACAATTGTTTTGAAAAATTACTTGTGTCATGAACAAAGTAGATGTCCTAACCGACTTGCTAAAACTATAGTTTAAGAAGAAATTTGTGGAGTGGTTGAAAAACTAGTTTTAATGACTTCAACTAATGTGTATGCATTCGTAGTCACAGGCGCAACAAATTTAGCTTCTTACAAGGAACGCCTTAAAATATGTTAATGAGACAGAGACTCTTTCCCCATACACCACATTTTCCCACAATGCACCATAATTAATACTGTAAAACACATTTATGGTATTTTACTGTGCATTTTACAGTATTTTACTGTTGAAATTACAGAAAGATCTTAAAGTGTGCTGTAAAATATTGCACTGGTCATCCCCAAAGCCAACACTTACTTCGGACGCCTTTCCTTCCAGTTCTCTGCTGCCAATGACTGGAAACGAATCTCTGAAGTTGGAGTATTATATCTCCCTCTCTAACTTTAAGCATCAGCTGTCTGAGCAGCTTACGATCACTGTACCTGTACACAGCCAATCTGTAAATAGCATACCCGACTACCTCATCCCCATATTATTACTTACCCTCTTGCTCTTTTGCACCCCAGTATCTCTACTTGCACATCATCATCTGCACATCTATCACTCCAGTATTAATGCTAAATTTTAATTATTTTCGCCTCTAGGGCCTATTTATTGCCTACCTCCCTACTCTTCTACATTTGCGCACACTGTACATAGGTTTTTCTATTTTTATTTTCTTTTATGTTATTGATTGTACGTTTGTTTATGTGTAACTGTGTTGTTGTTTTTGTCGCACTGCTTTGCTTTCTTTTGGCTAGGTCACAGTTGTAAATGAGACCTTGTTCTCAACTGGCCTACCTGGTTAAATAAAGGTGAAATAAAATTTAAAAAACAGTGTTTTACTGTGCATTCTACGGTAATCTACTGTAGTCAGTTTATACAGTTGATTAATACAGTAAATTACTGATAAAATTACAAAAACAGCTGACAGTGTAGTTGGCTGTTGGGGCACGATGACATCACCTTACAATAATCCCTTGAAAGGATTTTTGACCTTTTGCCTGTCCATGATCATTCCTCTTGCCTACCCCTTTTGGATTGTTAATAAATATCAAAGACTCAAACCATCTGCCTCCCGTGTCTGCATCTGGGTCTCGCCTTGTGCCCTTATACAAGTATTACATTTCAACATTGTTTTATGTATTTGACAATTTGTCACTTTAACCCACCTTGGCAGGCATTGTTGGGCACAATGCTCATTCCTCTAGCAGTAACTGGAGCTAGCGCTTTAATCATTGTAGGCTGCTGCATTCCCCTCTGCCATTAGGAGCGGAACGCATGCCCTTGACCGTGGGAATGGCTTGTCTCTTTATTGTACGTCAATTTAACCGCTGGTTTTTTATATCCATTCGTCCTGATCCATTACACCTCATAGCACAACAAACTGCTTAATACTATTTTAGAATTATACTTTTCTTTCTTCAAACATGCATACAACATTATGTAAAAGTATCATAAAGTCAACAAAAAAAATTGAATTACCCACAATCCTCTAAAAACAGAGCCATGTGCCACTATTAAATATTAATAACTTGCAAAAAAACAAGTTCTGCAAAAAACGTCATAATTGTATATCAGTACAACACAAATAAATCAAGAAGAAATATGTCTGACTACTTTATTATTTTAAACAAAGACGTAAAACATAATTAGAATCAAGTAAGAACCACTTATTTAATACACATTAGATCGACTTTATAATATGAACCATAACTTGCAAAAACTCAACTTTAGATTAGCAGAACACAAATAAATAAAGCTATATATACTCAATAACCTAATATTTGTTAACAGTACTCAACAACATTAAATTATAAATCTTATTGAAATCTGAGTTAGTACCACTTATGATTTGAGTTCTACTGACTGTCCGATATGTTTGAGTAGCCACTACTCAATTTCTCTAATGAGTTAGACAGTTATTTCCCATGCATAACATCACATGGATTCGCAATAGGCTGTAATTATGTAGCCTATACAATGACACATTTTCACATTTCAAGACAACGGTTTTCGGGTGGTTTATTGCGCCCAAACACGAATACAGTCTTCACATAAAATGGTGCATCTCCACTAATGTAAAACAGCAGAGCAGGAATCAACCCCTACCCCTGAGCGCCCGGAGACACAAGTTAACACGATTTCAATTTCGGGTGGTTTATTGAGCCCAACCATGAATAAATTAATTACATAAATTGGTGCATCTCCACTAACGTGGCTACTCAAACATATCGGACAGTCAGCAGAAGACAACAGAATAAACACAAGTAAACACAATTTAACTTTGAGTGCGCAGTATACAGAATGCATGGGAATTATGAGAACCTTTAAGATCAATAGCAACATTGAATGCAGCAGAAAGACTTACCTAGGGAATCCACGGGGAAGATAATAGCTAGTCCACTATTTTGATCAGAAAACCAAGTTTTTTTCTCCTTAGGTGTGACTAACTAGCCTACTCTACACCTCACTATCTCTTATACATACATGCGACCAGGCTTCATCTGCTGCAACTGGATTGAGTCACTGAGCACCCCGTTGTCCGAATCAAAGTTCGGACGTTTCCGACAAGTTGACGAATAGCCTGAGGAAACGGTTGGACATCTCACGCGTTAAAATCATGCACTTTTTTTTATCCAAAAGAGGTCGCCAGAGTATTGCATCTCATTTATAGCACGTCGTATCATTTGAGACCACGATTAAATGTGTGTGCAAAGTGAACCAGGCTATTCTGAAACAGAGTAGGCTAGCTACTATGTTTTGGAGTGGAAATGTATGAATTGCAGCACTGACATTTCCAGTCTAACCTCCCTAAAATGTGTAGCCTATTTGGACATGGATATCAAGTTGACCTCTCTTTAACAGCCCGAAGGAAAGTGTGTCTCGGTAGTTTTAGACATGCGGAAGTGTGAGGGGGCTATGACGCACTGTTAAATGACGGACGGCTCTCTGTTTCCAGCTGTGCTGGGAAATAAATATTCATCCGAAAGATCCGCTGCTCGGGACCCTTTTGGATACCCCGTGAATGAACAGCGGGTGGAGATTATGTTAGGTTCGTTTGGGGACGCACAGTCGGGAATAGGCTGGTCGAGAGCTGATAGTATCTACAAGATAGATACATATACTCAGGCTTTAGTAGCCATAATCATTTGAAATACACTTGTCTTGGACGGTTCAGGTTACGCTGATGTGCTGCTCTAGGCTAAATATCGTTAAGGACTCAACAACCCTCAAAAAAAAGAGTGCAGTTTTGAAACTGCAGTTTAAGTGCAGTAACTGCAGTCAACTTTGGTATTTTGGACGCAGTAATTGCGGAAATGATACTCCAAAATATATGTACTCTACTGTAACTGCAGTTACACTGAAACTGTACTGCAGTAAAAACGGTTATTTTGGACGCAGTATTTGTGCTCTGACTGCAATCTTTTTATTTAAGGGGGACCATAGGACAAATACATTATTCTTCCACTCTAATGAATACTCAGGGAGAAAAAGGTGAAGATTCACTCGCAGAGCGCGGTAGGTGTTTATTTCGCCTTCGCAGAAGTCAGGAATCGTGGTCACAGGCAGGCAATGGTCATACACAGGTAGGCAAACAGGCAGGTGAAACAAAACTAGGACCGACGGCTATAACTGGTTCTCACAAACAAGCTAGGAAAAGGCTTAGTAGAGTCAAAACGAACAATACCTCACAAAGACACAAACAGAATGAACTGAACTAAATAAGGAGCTGATGAGACCAGGTGAGTAACTAACACAGGTGAAATCAATGAACAAAAAGGAAAGACAGGGCTATGTTCAAGAACACAACGAAACAGAATACAAGGTTGACTAAGAAAATAAATACAGGACCTTACAGCCACAGTGTCTTTGAAATGACGGCTATTGTCAGTGAAACATTATCTCATAAGGATCCACTGTATTAAATATTTTCAAGCATCACTTTCAGCTTTTACTTTTGCAACCTCTAAGTATCCTAACTGTATGTCTCTTTTCACCTCTATTCGATTCTATTCTATCACTCAATTACCTGACGCAATCTAGTGCAAAAATACAAATAAACAAAGGGAGGGGATGTTTTCAGGTTGCCAAGTGGGTGTAGGTTATGTTATGTTATGTTCGTTTGGGGACCCAAACGTGTGGGAAAGGTTTCTTCGTCAAGTACCATCAGCAATATGAGATGCCACCCACATGACTGCCATATTTTGTCCATGTATTGGGCACGTATCATAAGTCTATGGTCTTTTATTGTATCCGTGTATCTGCCTAATATGATTCAAACATTGTGCACATATCAACCCAATGTGGCACGTGTAATGTGTGCGCACCCTTATATTGTATTGTGTGTGCATATGTGCTCATCCAGTATGCATCCTGAACCTTCAGACAGAAGGGGACCGTAACAGACGTCAACAATCACCTCTCCTCCTGCTGTGAACTAACTGATTCTTAGAAAGGCCTGGGCGCCTGCAAGCTGACTTCAGGTCGCCAGTTGGACGGTGTTTCCTCCGACATATTGTTGCGGCTGGCTTTCGGGTCAATTGAGCAGTGTGGCTTGGCAGGGACGTTTTTCAGAGGACGCATGTCCCATCGCTGCAACTCCCCTACGGACTCGGGAGAGGTCGAGAACCATGTGTCCTCCGAAACACGACCCTGCCAAGCCACACTGCTTTTTGACACACTGCTCGCTTAACCCGGAAGCTAGCCGCACCAATGTGTCGGAGGAAACACCCTCCAACGTCAGCTTGCAGACGCCCGGCCCGCCACAAGGAGTCACAAGGGACAAGGAAATCCTGGTCGGCCAAACCCTCCCCTAACCCGGATGACACTGGGCCAATTGTACACTGCCTCATGGGTGTCACGGCCGGCTGTGACAAAGCCTGGGATCGAACCTGGGGCTGTAGTGATGCCTCAAGCACTGCGATGCAGTGCCTTAGACCGCTGCGCCCCTCAGGAGGCCCTAGCCTGCAGACATTCTAACTAGTTTGTGTGTCTCCCCCAGAGTCAGTCCTTGGTCTAGTACACAGGGACTACTGGTCTAGTACGCAGGGACTACTGGTCTGATACATAGGGACTACTGGTCTGGTACACAGGGACTACTGGTCTGATACACAGGGACTACTGGTCTGATACGCAGGGACTACTGGTCTGGTACGCAGGGACTACTGGTCTGGTACACAGCGGACCACTGGTTCTGTACTTCAGGGAAACACTGGTCTGGTACGCAGGGAACACTGGTCTGGTACACAGGGACTACTGGTCTGATACACAGGGACTACTGGTCTGATACACAGGGACTACTGGCAATGTTTCAAGCAACTCCTTCAGCACGACACCTGCGGCAGTTAAACTACCAACAGCACATTTAGAGATTGTAGAAAATAACACTACTAACCCCTCTGTTGTTGTCTTGTGTCCCTCCCTGGTGTGTGTGTGTGTACGTGCGTGCGTGCGTGCGAGGAAGGGAGAGAAAGAGGTGTTTGTGACCAATATCATGTTGGTAAAATGCAGAAAACACACCTGTGTTGTGTGGCTGGCAGTTGAACAGCCCTAAGCCTGCAGGAAGCTGTTGACATCTTCAGGGACCAAGACAATATCTCCTCAGGCTAGCCCTCATCAAACACCTGTTACACACACATAGTACTAGAGGCCTGTTCTCTGTCACTCATATTGGCTCTAATACATTGTTGCTACATTACAATTTAGATTTATTTTATGTTAGGTAATTTGACTACATTCTATCTTTGGATATAATATAATATATAGTATATAATATAATTGACTTGTTTTACCTCTTTCTATTTTCCAGCCATTCAACCCAGCTTTATCGCTTCCTGGGAATGTATGGGTGAGGCTTTTCTCCCTGATTGTTTTGTTTCCACTAAATGGTTGGTGTTGGCAATTGGTGTTAGTGTGAGGAAATAATTTATCACATTCAGCTTGTCGATTGTCCAACAACAATCATGATAACGGAGTCAAATATCCTTCCTCTCTGAGCCTTTCATGTCCCTGCTCATGGTCCTTTCAGAAATGGACTTCAAACTGGACATGGAGGCACAAACTCTTTCCTTCCCTCTCTGATTATGTGATTAATGCACAGTCGGAAAGCATGAGGACCGTCTCTGCTTAGACTGTTGGCATTGAACAAAATGTTGGCATGTAAGATAGAAAAAACATTACAAAGACAAAGAGTTCTCAAAACAAAACGTCACTCCTCACGTCAGCAAAACCAGAACCTATACCTCTACTACTAGAGATTTTTTTTAAATGTCTGCCTTTTTAAAGTATTTCCAAAGTATGGAAAWTGACTTGCTTCTACATTGATAAAGTTAATCATAAAGTAACTTGTCCCCTCCCCCATGTCATACATTTGGATTCAGGAGGTGGGATTATTACGGGCATAGTGACATGACCCTAACTCTAATTTCAATACACCAATAGCAACATATTCTTAAAAATTTAAATAAGTACCGCCTTCTAATCATCTGAGACGGCGTGTTTGCAGAGGGTCGTTGGTTATAAMAGAACTACTCTACTGGTGCCAAAATTTGACTGTAGGATGTCAGCAAATATAATTAAATGTTTACACTATTCATCTATGGCAAAGATCCTTAAGTCTCCCCTTTCATCAGTACCTGGTGTTCGCTAGTTACTGGCTGGGTCTTCAGCCAGCAGGGATCAAAATAGGAGGTAACGGTCATTATAAACTGACGGAGTTGTCAACACATCTGTTAGTGCTGCTGTGAACCGCATCACAAGAGACATGCTAACTGGGAGATGTATACAAAAAAAATTGACATTGAGATTTCAATGTAGTTTGAGTACTTTTTTTATTACTAAAACACTGCATTGCTTGACAGGCGTTTTAAAGAGCTTTCAGTCAAGGCAAGCTCATGAATATTAGCTCCCGCCCACTCAGCCTGTCTTTTAAACTTCCTGGTAGTTAGCCATGAGAGAAAAAGTACTTTTAAGAATGCCTGTCCAGGACCTRTAAACCATTTACATTGTTGAATATTTACCCCTGCCCATTATCTGTTTCACCCCTGTAATCACAACTAGTTTGGAAAGCTTTGTTTAGGCCTCTAGAAGTGCAAGTGATGTAAAACACCTAGTATTCATTAACCATTAGCCAAAAAGTCCTCCAATCTGTAGCATTTCAATCCCCAAATAGGGGTGATATGTCATGCCAAAGGCTATTTTAAATGGGGATCAGAATGACTGTTAGGGACCTTAACATTTTGGAGGGGAAATACAACCATTTTTAAATTAACCACATCCCATTGAAGTTACACATCTCTGGGAGAAAAAAATAAATAATCGACCAGCCTTTCGAAGCTACTGACCTGAGTGCTAGAGCKGTAGTCATTTAGGCAAGTTACTGTCGTTATCTTGGGCAGTGATGACGGATCCTGAGCCGGCACAAGTCTGTTCCCGTTGTTGGAGAGCAGATTTCAGTGGCTGTTTCAGACACCAAAAACATGACAGGATTCTGCCATGTGGTGCACAGAGCGAAACTGTTAAGCACAATGACAATTCAATCCCCTGTATTTTTTGTTCCTGGTGTTTTGAGGTCAAGGAAATGTAATTTTAGGAGTGGAAGATCTTTCAATTTTAGGCACACTTGAAGCCTGGTTTTCCCCTTCTACATTTTAAGCTCAGTGGTTCATATGACGAACACAACTGGACACATGAACTTTAAAAATGTTGAGAACCTAACTTCCTGTATTGATGTCAACCCACAGAAGTGCAATTTGTCTTCCAAGTATTGCGTAATAAAATTAACATGTGGTAACTGAAGGACTTCACTGTAAAAACACCTAGTGGATAATGAACACCCAAACAAGCATTTACTTGTAAAGACATTTAATAGAAAGACAATGTGACACTCATAAATATTAAATGTAGCTGCCAAGGTTTGTTGCATGTTTCAAAAAAAATAACATTGTAAAAAACAGTCCAGAATATACAGAGTCTTGGTCATGCTCCTGGCCATCCCTGACAGTGTCAGGAGGAGTAACTGTGCATAGACAATCCCCCCCGACACCATTATGGAGTGCTAGGAGTGAACTGTTGTGCAAGACATGCTGGCAGACTGCTGAGACAAAGGGTGGAAATAGATGAGACCCTGACACACCACCCCGGAAGCTGACGTAAAGAGCCGACTCGTTCTTTCACCTCATAAACCCCCCCAACCACAAAGGCTCCGTCATCTAGAGTATGTATTACTGTCACTCTAAATGAGCCAGTTTACATGTGACGAGGCCACCTGACTGAAGTCAACACGGTGACAGTCATGTAACACTTTCTATCCTCTAAGATAAAAACAAGCCTCATTTGCAATTGAAGGCAAGCCGATCGTCCTATCTGCACACTAACCATATCTGATCGTTACCTCATTCTAAAATACATTACATAAGGAAAAACCCAAGAATTAACATTTTAAAAAATTCACAAAATGGTTAAGTGAGATAAATAGGATTGTGTGTCTGGAGCAGGAGGTCGAGTACCATTTAGGCTCTCTCTCCCCTTATCCTGCGGGCCAGCTGGATGTCTTTGGGCATGATGGTGACACGCTTGGCGTGGATGGCACACAGGTTGGTATCCTCAAACAGACCCACCAGGTATGCTTCGCTGGCCTCCTGGTGGAGAGAAGTGGGGACAAGTCATGGGATTAATAAAACAAAGAGTTCCTGTTCACTCCATCCATTAGCCTTCAGACTATAGTGTGGTACCAGCAGTCTGGGGATTTTACCTGAAGGGCGCCAATGGCAGCACTCTGGAAACGCAGGTCCGTCTTGAAGTCCTGCGCYATTTCTCTCACCAGGCGCTGGAAGGGCAGCTTGCGGATCAYCAGCTCAGTAGACTTCTGGTAACGACGGATCTCCCTCAGAGCCACTGTTCCTGGCCTGGGAAACAAAACAGTAAAAAGTTGCATGAATACTTACATCTTATAAACAGACCTGTTAGTGACCCACTTCCTTCAGGTTACATCTACATGTAAACAAACATTTTGGGAAAACAGGTTGAACTGCTCTAAGTACCTGTAACGATGGGGCTTCTTCACTCCTCCGGTGGATGGCGCACTTTTCCTGGCCGCCTTTGTGGCGAGCTGCTTCCTTGGCGCCTTTCCTCCGGTGGACTTACGGGCGGTCTGCTTGGTACGAGCCATTTCTCACTAGGAAAATATATTTAAGTCAGTCACAAAATGATTTGAAATGCCTTCAAAGTGAGACATAAAAATGTATATCGCGGTCGATGGGAAAYGGCGGCTAAAATTTAAGCAAAATGATTTTCTACAAAACAAGAACACGCTTAAATGTTGCAGCCAACTTATCCCAAATCACGTTTSATAGTTAGACAATAGTTGTAATACCTGAAACAATTTAGCATCATTATAACAATCGTTACCATTTCAGTATTCCCCTCCCCCACATCTAACGTAAATGCACCGCTGGGAGGCGCTTCGTCGGTTCCAGTCGCGCTCGATTATGACCACCACCCCGCCTTCCAGCTTGCTGCCTCGGCCCAGTTGCCAACATAGCATAAATTGCACTGCAGTCTTTGTTCGTTTGAGCGGGCACGAACAGCATACATCGAAAGAATAAAACTTCTCGTGAATGTTGTGCTAACTATAGATTATCACTTGTACTTAAGCATTGAGAAGGAGAAAAGCCCAATCAGAACGACATTTTTWAAAAATTCGAAAAGAGAAAGCAACGGCTTTTAGCTACAACTTCTGACCGACGACTGACCTAGCGTTAGCACTACTGCTAACGTTAACTATAAACAGCCATCGAAACCCCACGCTGTTTGAATCGTTGCATTGAGTCACAGCTAGACAGTCAAGGTAGAGTGAAGACTGCTAATTAACACGGCGAAAAGGTGTCATAATACATCTAGGCTACACATATCGGTCGAGGTATTTAGTTAGCTATCGTTAGCAGGCAGCCATATCACGGTTGGGATTTCTATTGTTCTAGCTATATTTAACCGGTACAGACAAACTCCTTTGGGAGGTCAACCGATTACTATTTCAACTCTTTGTGAATGGACAGACCACTATCAAAAAAGCAAAAGTTACTCACCGTATGGTAACTGTTGGATTATTCCCAAACTTTAATAGGTAGACCAGCAGACCGTACTCCTCTTCTTTGAGACACACAACGCGATTAATGGAAAACTGTGATGAATCAATTTTTATACTTTCTCATGACGTCAACTAACAGATTTCTAAAGCCGGTTGGACGAGAACGAGAAACTCGTAACACCATTGGTTAAAAATCCATCAAAATGGCTCACTCATTGGTTAACAAAATCAAACATCCCATTGGTTATTTTCTGTCCTCTGTATCCAATCAGAGCGACCGAAATATTATCGCTAAATACTTGGGTTGAAAATATTGCTGAAAATATATAAACATTGTTGTTTCAACAAAATGTTCTTCTGAAACATTTTCTCAACATGTTCTAACAATTCTGTGACTTGAAGGACATCCTAGTTAGAGTGCAATGATTGTTTTTCCATGGTATCATGATCATATTGCTCGTGAATGACCAGGATTGTTGTTGTATCAATTAGATTACTTTGTATTATCAATTAGCTGATAAGACTAAACGTGCAATTCAATTGGAATACACAGTATCAGACAGTGAGTGTCGATATGGTCATGGCTGTCTGAGTAGATCATGAATGCTGTCTGGCCGAGAAGACATGACTGCAATAAAATATATCCTCCCCCCCCCCCCCCCCTCGACCTTCGAACGACATTTGTACAGTCATTTCTCAATAATATAATTTTCACTTCGATGTCTGTATGTTGTTCACAACATTGTGGTTTTCTGTTCTCAAATTCTCTGTTTAGAAATGTTATTTTAGGAATGTTTTGTAACAGTTTATGACCACACACGGAAAAGCCTGTAATGTTGTTATTTTTGTTTGCACAGAGCAGCACACATTTCGTATGTTTGGATCAAAAGTACAACGTAATGTATGCTCCATAGAATAAAGACACTTGTTTTATATTAAAATGATATTTCTGACTACTCCACACACTGCCGTTTCAAAGCAAATGGGACAAGACACTATTGAACTACACATTCCACAGCTCTTAGCAAACCCCATCATTTGACTGTCAAAGATCTGTATAACTAACCCAAGATAGATCACAGCCTTTCGTTTCCAATGGGAACAAATTAGTCATAGTCGGCAGAACAAGCAATCAGGGCAGTAACTCAATTCGCCCTTGCACTCCTAAACAACGCTTCTTCTTTTTTTTTTACTTTGGCAAAGAGTCAAATCTAGTAAGTCCACTCTGTTTGTAACAGGTTCTAGTTTTGGGAACCTAAAACTGTATTGACATCAAATGTTTTATCGATTAGAAAATTAGAATAATGTCGGCCAAAATCCATCTCGCTCCATAGTCATGTCCCTTGAGCTTCGGGCTAAGCTTCGGGTGAACATTTCTGGYGTTCCACTATCTATGTCCATAGATGATATAAAATTAAATGTAGATTGGGGCATAGTGGTTGAAGCCAAAAGGCTGTTCACTAAGAATGAGGGGCAGAGTAGTGAAAGCCTGCCAGTACTATTAAGAGAAGATTTTACTTAAGAAAGTACAGATGGGCTTCCTAGGTTTCACTGTTAGAGTGTAAGTCCCTCCTCCAATTAAGGTGTTTCAAATGCCAAAGAATGGGACATGTAGCGGCTCTGTGCAAAGGAAAGAAACGATGTGCCAAGTGTGGAGGGGAACATGATTACGGTGAATGTGGGAACAATGTCAAGGTTAATTGTTGTAATTGTGGGGGAACACAGAGCAGCATTTGGTGGATGCCAGGTATAGAAAGAGGCTAGAGTGGCCCAACGGTATAAAATCACTCATAATGTCTCTTATGCAGAGGCTGCAAGGCAAATTGGTGGAACTATTAAGCAGAATGATGGGTAACAGGGTCAGTCCTGGAATAAGTGGACCTACTGTAGGAAATGTTGTTTATGTTGGTCCAGACACGGATACGAGACCTGTTCAGAAATCTTGTTCTCACAAATGTGTTGTGTCAAAGGACACCTTAATCGTTAATCAGATTGGCTTTATAGCCTTCATTGGAAAGGTTATCAACCMGACTTCGTTTGTGGAAAGAAGAACAGCCAAGTTGAAGGTCATTGTGGAAGCAACAACAGAGTTTTGATGGAATGTTCCTGTCGCCATGACTGTTGATATGTTGACTCCTAATAATACTAATGATGGAATGTCTCAATATGATGATAATTTGAGTTAAGGTTTTTGTTATCCTTCAGTGGAATGCCAGAAGCCTTATTGCTAACAGTCAGGAGTTTAAGAAATATGTAATTGATTTAGAGATCAAACCTGATGTGATATGTGTTCAAGAAACATGGCTTATACCACGTCTTGATTGTATTATTTCTGGTTATCAGATCTGATAGATCAACTGGACAGGGTGGCGGGTGTGCTACGTTCCTAAGGGAAGGTCTTGTATATCATAATATACCTGTCCCATCTGAATATGAATGTGTGATGGTGGGAATCTACAGTGCAGGTAGTAATATTAAGGTACAACATTTTTACAACCCGTGTCAACTATCTGTAGAGATGTTTGATGAAATATCAGGAGAAATGGGCTCTAGAGAGATATGGTGCGGCGACTTTAATACACATAATAGTTTATGGGGAAGCTAATGGTACTATTGTGGAAGATATGATGGAAACAAGAGCATTAGTATGTCTTCACGATGGATGTGGTACAAGAGTTGATGTTGTTAGAGGGATTACATCCTGCTTGGACCTCACAACTGGCCTCTGACTCTATTGCATCTATAGGTGAATGGAATGAATGATTCTACTGTTGGAAGTGATCATTTCCTGATTTGGTGTACCGTGAACTTTGATGTTACTAWTCAAGATAGGGGCACTATTCTGAAGATGGTGATTTCATAAAGCAGACTGGGACAAGTTTGGTGATCATTGCTTAAAGTCTATTGGAGAGTTGTCTTCTAGTGAGSCTGGGATGATGTACAGTATGTGCTGCCTCTGTGACCTCTCTGAGTTTTGAGTGCTGAGAATTTATATGAATTTATATGTACCAGTGAGTGAAGTAAGTGAGAAAACGGAAGGTGGTTCCTTGGTAGACTGAAGAGTGCACTTGCGGCTATTGGAGAAAGAAATAGGTCTCACAGAGTGTAGGAATATGACTCCTGAGAATCTAGTTGATTTTCAAAAGAAGAGATCTTTAGTGCGTAGTGTCATTAAGTCTGTCACGAGGAATTCATGGAGACAGTTCTGCTCTACAATAGGCAGGGCTACTGGGCTGGGGGGGGGGGTGTATGGTCTATGTTGAAGAAGATGACTGGAAGAAGCAAGTCCTCTCGAATTCCAGATTTGGTTGTGGGTCAAAAAATGTCCGTAACTGATGAAGAAAAAGCTGACTTGTTGGGGAAGACATTTGCTAGGTTACATAGTGGGGTAACTGGATGAAGTACACAAGCAACGCAGGTGTGAAGATTTTAAATACTCATGTTAATGTGTATAAGAAAGGGATACTGTTGCCTCTTCTTTGGATACTGTTACCATACATGAGATGCGTTCAGCCTTAATAGGGTGTGGATATACAGGCCCAGGTCATGATCTGGAGTGAGGGGTTTATACCTTCTGGTTGGAGCCGTGCAGTAATATTACCTTATGTAAAGCCTGGTAAGGACCCTTCATGGTGCTGATAGTTATAGACCAATAGCACTGACCTCTAACTTGTGTAAACTGATGGAAAATATGATAGTAAATAGATTGTCATATTTTCTGGAACATAGAGGTTTATTGAGTCAATGTCAAAGTGGATTCCGTAAAGGTAGATCTACTTTGGATGCATTAGTAAAGGTGAGCAATGAAGTTGTAAAAACTCTGGTCATGAAATAAGTAATGACTACTGTCTTTATTATGGAACAGCGGCAAAGACTTGGCTTCACAGGCTGGACAGAATCCAGTGTATAGCTTTAAGGATATGCATTGGTGCATTCAAATCAACATCTGTATGTGCCTTACTAGTGGAGGTAGGTGAAATTCCCTTGGATATACGGCGTAAAAAAAATGGTCATTAGCTTATTGAGTTAGGTTGAAAGGCTGTGAGGTTGAGCATCCCACTGCTACTGTTCTAGATGACTGTTGGGAATATACTAGTAGACAAGGCAGTGGTTTTGGTTGGACAGTTGGAAAGCTTGCTGATGAGAGTGGTTTGAGGGAGTTGGAGGTTGGCCCTTCTGTGGTGATAGGGGACGTTCCTCCATGGTTACTCCCAGATCCTGTTGTTGATCTAACCTTGGTAGAGAAAAGGAAAGATTGGTCAGAAGTCAGTGATAAAGGCAAACTGGTTTGCAGTTACATTGGTAGAAGTTGTTATGCCTTTTTACCGCTTTTCACAGATGGATCCAAGGACCCAGATAGTGGGCATACAGGAGCAGGCGTTTACCTTCCTGAATTTGATGTGCAGAAGACTAACAGATTAATTGTCAGTATACTCAGTTGAACTGCTGGCGATATTAGTTGCCCTCCAATGGGTAGAGGACGTACAACCTGTTAGAATTATAGTATGCTCAGATTCTCTGTTTTAGGAAGGAAGCTGTTTTAGGAAGGAAGATGTCGTGTTTGCTCAATTGCGCTTAGGACATTGTACATTGAAKTCATCATTACATCTGGTTGGCAAGCATGTGAATGGTTTGTGTCTGCAGTGTATGGTCGATGAAATGGTGGAGCATGTGTTGTTATATTGTTGTAAGTTTGTTGAAGAGAGGGAAAGATTGAAGTGTCGGGTCATTGAGGTTGAACAGGGTTGGAGAGGTTTGGAAGCGATTTTTGGAATGGGGGAGGGCCTATTAGAAGTTAGTAGGGCTCTTTTTTATTTTCTCAGAAGTACTGAGTTAGGTAAGAGGTTTTAGAAATGTTGTAAACCGTGATTGACCACACTCCAGCACATTAGGTGGCGGCATACACTTTAAACGTTTGTTTGCGAGCAGCCAGAATATCGTAGAAGAAGAGAAAATCTCGCTCGCTCTTCTCCCACTGCCSGCCACTGGGCTTCCTCTCGTCAGCGATTTGGTAGTGACATCCGCTGAAATATCTGGTTCAATCTGTGGTACTGTCTTTGCTTACACTTCCTGGTACCAGGCGCAAGCGTACAAGAGTAAAGAATGCGGACTTCGTCGCACACTGGATACAGGACGCGGGTAGGAAAGCTATAAAGAGGAAAATTATGTCGAAAACACATACACAGCCCCCGTCCTCGTCGGTGACTACGACCACCGGTGGACCTTCCTCCTCCTCGTCCTCCTCGCCCGCAGGAGGCACGACGTCTCCCGCCAACGTCCTGCACGTACAGCCTGAGAATCCTCAACACTACACGTACGTAGACCACATATAGACACACGCAACTTCACGTGTGTAAGTAAACATACCAAAACACCACTGACGTTAAGAAAATTAGGTCAGTTGCTCCTGTCGGATTTGAATTAAAGTATTCTCTCAGTTATCTCAGGTTTGGATTAATGTGTACCCGTTCTAGAGGCCTACTGGTGACTGAGTTGGTATGTTTTGGAAAGGCAGAGGTGGACTGTTTGGGGAGCTGTCAGTGTTTAGCTATCCATATGTAGAGTTGACCTGAGTTAACATTTTGTGTCTGGATATTATAATATGCAATACAAATACAATGTAAGACTCTAATAAGATTTGATTTAATGGTTGGTCTAATGGCCTATAATTGGTTCATAAGTTATCTTTGTGTGTCTGTGTTTTTGAGAGAGAGAGTAAGAGAGCGACATAGTTGCTATAACTCCTGCAGCTTGCTATAGTTATCGTTTGGTGTCAAATATAAGACATGCACTAATACACTAGTCATTAAATTAATCACCACGTCACCTCTCTCCCCCCCCCCCCCCCCCCCCCCCCCCCCCCCCCCCCCCATGCAGGTATCTGAAGGAGTTCAGGACAGAACAGTGTCCTCTGTTTGTGCAGCACAAGTGTACCCAGCACCGACCCTTTGCCTGCTTTTATTGGCACTTCCTGAACCAGCGGCGCCGCAGACCCATCCGCAGGCGGGARGGAACCTTCAACTACAGCCCAGACGTCTACTGTACCAAATACGACGAGAGCACAGGCACCTGCCCTGATGCGGACGAGTGAGTGTGTGTCAGAGAGAGAGAGTGTTCGTCCGTGTGCTGGGGGGTACCAAGGATTTTTATTTCATGTATTGGTACTCAGATAGCACAGACAGAGACACTTGTTTTCTAAAATAAAAACAATGTTTTTGGGGCAAAAGAATGGTCAATCCTAGAGTTCCCGACATGAATATATACTGAACATGCTCTACATTGCATAGTAAAGCACCTGGGATTGGGATTTATTTTCAGATTGAGGTGTTACTGTTTATCAATGAGGTGAGWGGATGCACCCACTAACAACTCTAGCACCTGTAACTATTCCGGTGAATAGCTGAAGTGATGGCTGTTGACTGCAGTGCTTTGCAGCTGAAAGCAGCACCACTCTCTCCACCTCCGGGCCATAACTCAGTCAGATCAGAAGAAGTGCTAACACATCACTTTCTCACACCTAGCCCATTAACACACACAAGGGGGATGCTAATGATGAAGACGGTGGCTCTGAGCCAATATCACATGACCCATCAAGATGTTTAAGTTGTTTTTCCCCCTGTATGTTTTAAAAAATAAATTACAATACAATAATTGTATCTCTCAACGGTGTGATTTCCAGATGTCCGTTGCTGCATGGTACGGCGGGCGACACAGAGCGGKGGTARCARCTGAGGTACTATAAGACGGGCTCCTGTATCCACGAGACGGACGGGAAGGGCCACTGCGGTAAGAACGGCTCCCACTGCGCCTTCGCACACGGATCACATGACCTACGATGTCCCGTCTACGACGTCAGGTAGAGTAGAGGCGCATCATAGAATATAATGACCCAAAGCCGGAGACGGGGTCTCAATCTTGTAGTCTAGGCTCTTTTGTCTGTTTKATTGTTCTGTTTCTAACTGGTCTCGTTGCCATGACGTCCCTCTCCCCCTCTCAAGGGAGGTGCAGGTGATGGAGTCTCAGGGGGGGTTGGGGGCTACAGAGGGAGGAGGAGGGGACGGACTGGCGGCTAGTACCGCCCTCATTGAGAAGATCTTGAGTGAGGAACCCCGTTGGCAGAGTACGACTATACACACAACACACATCTTTTAACTGATCTAGGAAGATTCTATATGAAGGCCATGATTCCAATGCTAATACATTTCTCTCTCTCTCCACTTCTCTCTCTCGCTCCACTTCTCTCTCTCTCTCCACTTCTCTCTCTCCTCTCCTCTCTGTAGATAACAACTATGTGTTGTCCCACTACAAGACAGATCTGTGTAAAAAACCTCCTCGTCTGTGTCGCCAAGGTTACGCCTGTCCCTACTACACACCAGCAAGAAGGCGGCGTAGTCCCACACAAACAAATAACAGGTACAAACAGGCAGAGTACTCCACAGAAACACAAATACAAGGTAAAAACAGGCGGCGTAGTCCAACACATACAGGTACAAACAGGCAGAGTAGTCCCACAAACACAAATACAGGTAAAAACAGGCGGCGTAGTCCAAACACAAATACAGGTACAAACAGGCAGAGTAGTCCAACAAATACAGGTAAAAGCGGCGTAGTCCACACAAACACAAATACAGGTACAACAGGCAGAGTAGTCCACACAAATACAGGTACAAACAGGCAGAGTAAGTCCCACACAAATACAGGTAAAAACAGGCAGAGTAGTCCCACACAAAAAACAGGCAGAGTAGTCACACAACACAGGTAAAAACGGCAGAGTAAGTCCACACAACAAAACAGGCAGAGTAGTCACACAAAACACAAAGTACAGGTACAAACAGGCAGAGTAGTCCCACACAAACACAAATAACAGGTAAAACAGGCAGAGTAGTCACACAAACACAAATACAGGTACAAGGCAGAGTAGTCCACACAAATACAGGTGAAACATACACACATCAATTTGACAGAAACAGGTCATATGGCTTGAACATCTTTTTTTTTTTTTTTGTGTGTCCCAAAAACATGAATAAAGTGTGGTCTTTCTCTCCAGAGCGCTGCCGTGCCCAGCGGTGAAGCACAGTGAGGAGTGGGGAGACCCCAGTAAGTGTGAGGGTGAAGAGGGATGCCAGTACTGCCACACACGCAGCGAGCAGCAGTTTCACCCCGAGGTACGTGTTGAAGTCCATCCTCATCTCAAATCGTAACCACGTCGTCCGTTTATAGTGCTGGCAGGTTTGTGCCAAAGTTCCAGTTAACTACATTTGCTTAACACGAGACAGAGCTCTATGTTCAATGACTGTTTGTCTGATGTTCCCCTCCAGATTTATAAATCCACCAAGTGTAATGACATGCAGCAYTGTGGCAGCTGCCCCAGAGGCCCCTTCTGTGCCTTTGCACACCTAGACAACAGTAAGTGTCTTACGACAACCGCATAATCGTGTGGTATGATTAAGCAATAAGGCCAGAGGATGTGTGGTATATGGCCAATATACTACGGCTAAGGGCTGTTCTTAAGCACGACGCAACGGGGAGTGCCTGGACACAGCCCTTAGCCGTGGTATATTGGCCATATATCACAAACCCCCGAGGTGCCTTATTGCTATTATAAACTGGTTACCTAATGGAATTAGAGCAGTAAATTGTATAAGGCCTGATATATCACAGCTGTCAGCCAATCAGCATTCAGGACTTGAATCACCCAGTTTATAATGATAGTAAGTAACTTATCTACTGTTTTTCTCCTCCTGTCCCCCAGAGCCCCCTATCAGTGAAGAACCCTTGTTTCAGACCCCCAGCTCCCCACCAGGCCCGCTGGACCCTTACCCTGCCCAGGAGGGATGTTCCAGCCCTGGGGGCCGAGGTGGGAGGTCTGGGTCTCTGTCTGGAGGGCCGTTCACCCCGTCAGGGGGGTTGTGTGTGGCAGAGCAGGGCCTATTAGGGAAGGTGCTGTCGCTGTGTGAGGACGTGTGTGTGGGAAGCGAACCCCTCTCCCCCTGGGCTAGAGAGGGAGGGTACGGTAGGGCACCGGGGTACGAGAGGGAAGACCAGGCCAAACAGAAGAGTTTTGCCATGGAGCAACGCAACAGAGAAATGGCGTACCATCTCAGCAAACAGGTACCATTTTATTATTGTCAAAACAACCAGCTTCTAACAAACTATATTGAGCAAAAATAAACGCAACATGTAAAGTGTTGGTTTCATGAACTGAAATAAAAGATCCTAGACATTTTCCATACGCACAAAGTTTTTCTCTCAATTTGTGCACTAATGTGTTTACGTCCCTGTTAGTGAACATTTCTCCTTTGCCAAGATAATCCATCCACATGACAGGTGTGGCATATCAAGAAGCTGATTAAACAACATGATCATTACACAGGTGGACCTTGTGCTGGGGGACAATAAAAGGCCACTCTAAAATGTGCGGTTTTGTCACACAATGCCACAGGTGTCTCGGGTTTTGAGGGAGCTTGTAATTGGCATGCTGACTGCGGGAATTACCACCATAGCTGTTGCCAGAGAATTGAATGTTCATTTCTCTACCATAAGCCACCTCCAATGTCATTTGAGAGAATTTGGCAGTACGTCCAACCGGCCTCATAACCGCAGACCACGTGCAACCAAGCCAGCCCTGGACCTCCACATCCGGCTTCTTCACCTGCGGGCTCATCTGAGACCAACCACCTGGACAGCTGATGAAACTGAGGAGTATTTCTGCCCTTTTATGGGGGAAAACTAATTCTGATTGGCTGGGCCTGGCTCCCCAGTGGGTGGGCCTAGGTCCCCAGTGGGTGGATCTGGCTGCCAAGTGGGTGGGCAGTCATGTGAAATCCACAGATTAGCACGTAATGAATTTATTTCAATTTACCGATTTCCTTATATCAACTGTAACTGAGTAAAATCAGTTATTGTTGCATGTTGAATTTATATTTTTGTTCAGTATATAATTACACATTATTGGTCAGGGTGTATGTTGCTGCTTCAGCCAGCTTGTCGTTGTCTTGCTGACTCGTCTTGCTGTCTCGTTGCTGTTTCACATTGTTGAATGCAGAAACTATACTATAATAACTATACTATAACTATACTATAATAACTGTACTATAACTAGGGTTGCAACTGGTCGGAAACTTTCCGGTAATTTCCCATGGGAAGTTAAGCCTGGGAATTTTGCTTAAATTCATCAAATAAGTTAGCCCCATTTTTTTGTGGGATACACATAAGGCAATTCTAGGTATTGTGGCATATTTTGGTTAAACTATCCCCAATTCAATGGAATTGCAACCCTCTGCATACACAGTGCACTCTTCCATCACATGTACAGCTGATTCTCAAGATCTTGCACGCTAATGAGATGCTATTGAGCCCACACTACTACACTGTCTGAGCCAAGGACTACATGCTTTCTGGTAAGTTTTGATTAGAGTACTGGGTGGGTGAATATATTTTATATGACCTTTTATACAGACCTCTACATGCTTTGTAAGTAGGAAAACCTGCAAAATCGGCAGTGTATCAAATACTTGTTCTCCCCACTGTACATTATTTTTTGTGAACTAGTAAATAGTAGCCTACAGCAAAGTGTGTTTAAATAATTTCTAACTTGTTAACAATTTATGCTATTTAGTTTTTGCTACCATGTGGGTTTTAGCTTGTTTGAGCCTGCTAACTG
>NW_019957572.1:0-989 GCF_002910315.2 Salvelinus sp. IW2-2015
TAGCCCCGCAGACCCTCAATATTCTCACAATGTTGTGTACTATGTTGGGTAACAATCTTAGAACCTAGGAACTAATCTGGAGTGTGGGCTGGCCAGCTCCTCCATTTGAACAGTCTGTCACGATAGTACCAACCATATATAAACGGAGCTGGTATTATTATGCACAGATAGTAGGCTACTCATGCTGCAGTGGTATGGCATCTGTCCTCTCATATCAGTTGAGTACAGAGATCCTATTTCCTGCACAGAGGGACGGTTGGACTTAAAGCCCTGTCTCTCTTGTTTCCTTCATCATTGTATTTGCCAGCGTTTGCTGATGCTGAAAATAGATGATAGAGTTAAGGGCAAATGTTCCACTTTCTGTCTTTCTTTTCCCCCCTTTTGTTTCCCCTTGTCTTATCGTTCGTCATCAGTGTTAGCTTGTACATCCAGGTGTTATTCAAGCTACTTCAGTACCCTGTCACTGTTTGGTCATCACTATTATAATGGAAGAACACAGCTACAGCTGGGTCCACATTCAGCTCCACAGTGTGCCTCCTCACAGACGTTGGGCATGTTTCTCCCTCTCTGCTGTAGCTCTGCTTTGTTAGATATATGCTCTAAATTCACTATGCACTTCTAACAAAGGGCTTTGATATAGATCTCCATGGTGGGTCTGGCTGCCGTTACCTGTTCCAGATGACAGACAGACAGTCCAGTCTAGACAATTAGCATTTGACCATGGATCCACCCTCCCTCAGATGGACAGAGAGGAGGACAGAGAGTTGGAAACACTGTTTTACTGACTGGCCTTATATGAACACACACTCTATTGTTTGGTTCAGCCAACTGCTGGGTTGCAAGCTTTAAAGCAAGGTTGGGTTATTGGTGCTGGTTATTGGTGCTGGTTATTGGTGCTGGGTTATTGGTGCTGGTTATTGGTGCTGGGTTATTGGTGCTGGTTATTGGTGCTGGGTTATTGGTGCTGGGTTATTGGTGCTGGGTTATTG
>NW_019957572.1:997-21391 GCF_002910315.2 Salvelinus sp. IW2-2015
TGTGTGTGTGTGTGTGTGTGTGTGTGTGTGTGTGTGGACAAAATGCCACTCTAAAATGTGCAGTTTTGTCACACAACAATGCCAAAGATGTCTCAAATTTTGAGGGAGTGTGCAATTGGCATGCTGACTACAGGAATGTCCACCAGAGCTTTTGCCAGAGAATTTTATGATCATTTCTATACCATAAGCCGCCTCCAACGTCGTTTTGGAGAATTTGGCAGTACTTCCAACCGGCCTCACATCCGCAGACCATGTGTAACCACGCCAGCCCAGGACCTCCACATCCGGCTTCTTCACCTGCGGGATCGCCAGAGGGGGGAGGGAGGGGTACGGAGGAGTATTTCTGTTTGTAATAAAACCCTTTTGTGGGCATTCTGATTGGCTGGGACTGGCTCCCCAGTGGGTCGGCTTTCAAGTGGGTGGGCCTATGCCCTCCCAGGACCACACAGGCTGTGCCCCTGCCATCATCAAATTCATAGATTAGGGCCTAATTTATTTACTTCAATTGCCTGATTTCATTATATGAACTGTAACTCAGCAAAATCCTTGAAATTGCTGCATGTCGCGTTTATATTTTTGTTCAGTATATTAGAAGTAAATAAAGAGAAGAGCAGAAAAGTGTTTTATTTTCATAATTCTTCCCCCTTCCCCTCAGACTGTGCTCCTTTCTTGACACCCCCCAAAGTACCTGTAGTAACAGCATCATTACTGAAAGATTAAACTATTTCTTAAAGACATACCGTACCATTTTTCACACTTAGAAGAGGGCACCACACTCCATAATCTCTGTTGCCTACAGTTATGTCAAACGACTCCTTTTGCTTTGGGAGGTTGAGTTGCCATTTCTTACAAAACTATGCAGACAAAATACCAGAAGGTTGGAATTAGTATCAGGGATGCAGAAATATTCCCAATTCCATAATGTATTCAATAATAAGCAGCATTAGTGATGAAAGAATATTACCACACTCTAAAAAATGCTGGGTTGTTTGGTTGACCCAACTGCTGGTTTGCAGATGTTGGGTCAATTAGTTGGGTTGTTTTCTATTAAAACGGCTGGGTTATTGGTGCTGGGTTATTGGTACTGGGTTATTGGTGCTGGGTTATTGGTGCTGGGTTATTGGTACTGGGTTATTGGTGCTGGGTTATTGGTGCTGGGTTATTGGTGCTGGGTTATTGGTGCTGGGTTATTGGTGCTGGGTTATTGGTGCTGGGTTATTGGTGCTGGGTTATTGAGATATGAGGGTGGCAGGTAGCCTAGCGGTTAAGAGCGTTGGGCCAGTAATGGAAAGGTCACTGGTTTGAATGCCCAAGCCAACTAAGTGAAAAGTATGTAAATGTGCCCTTGAGCAAGGCACTTAACCCTATTTACTCCTGTAAGTCGCTCAGAATAAGAGCGTTTGGTAAATTACTAACATGTAAAAAAAAAAAAATGGCCTTCTAGCCTTCTTTAGAACCGAAGTAATTTCACCACTTTTGGCAGCCAATGGTTCCAACAATATCCTTTCAGATAAAGTCAAACATTTATAAATACTATCAGTGTCCAGTACCTAACCCTGTCATGCTACTGTGGATGGTGTTTGACCTTCTGTCTGACCCTTAACCCTAACCTGTATTCTTGTGTTTCTCAGCTACTGAGCAGATGGTGTGTGACCCTCTGTGTTCGGACGCTGGCTGCTGGGGGCCGGGACCAGACCAGTGCCTGTCCTGTCGCTACTTTAGTAGGGGACGCATCTGTGTGGACACCTGCAATCTCTATGAAGGGTGAGTTACAGATGACAGTTTCACACAATGAGAGATACTGTAGACGCTTGACAGTATAACACAATGACATTATGACAGTATCACTCTCAATATGCATGAAGATAAAGGCAAATACAGCCGTCAAACTAACAAATCTTTCACTTTTACCTCATTGTAAGTTACGACTTCTTTTGATGGCTTCTAGGTCTGAATTGTTTTGATATTGTGATGTTTTTCAGTACAGTCTCAGAAATAAAGGTTTCTATTGGTTCCTAAACGGTTACAGCCGCTTGTCACTGCGGTGGGACCCTGTACGCTCCTCCTTCATATTATAAGGCCTTATTTTTAGGCCTAGCTTTACCCTAATACAGTGGCCTGAAACTCATGGTTAACAGGCCACATCAGGCCTGCAAGTAGGCTTGAAAAATTCCAGTAATATTCCCAAAATACCCAGATTTTCAAAAAACCTGGTTAAAGGATGTCCTGCATATTTCCTCCAATTTCCAGGAATCTTTCAATCGAGATTTCTGGAAAATCTGGGAAAGTTACAAGAATTTTGTAACTTTGTAACTTTGTAAAAAAGTGATTTGTACTTCTTATTGGAATCCAGCCAGCGTTAGGATGTAACTGTTATCATTGTATTCACCCGCAACCTGCATTTAAAATGACTGTAAGTTTTAGGAACATTGTGAGAAGACTACCTAAGCCATTTAAACTAGAAAAACCATTTCAGTAGCGGGTGCAAAAAATCAAACTAACTGATTTGATTAGTTAAATGTATGTTATCATTGTGTAGCATATGATTAATCAATCAATCAATGTACATGCAAAAACACAGATATTCAAAGAAATTCAAAAAAATATCTGCCTGCGGTAGAGCATGCTGGGCAATATGATAATAATAATAGTGATGGTACAAATGTTGTCTTTTTAAGGTACCACACCAGTGACAAAGCCAATAGGTCCTTTTAGGTGGCAAAAATTCATCATTGTACCTTATGGTGGGTATTGAGGGTACACAAAATATGTGAAACAGAAATGTACCTTCACGTTGTACCCCTATTTTTGAGAACGAGAGTGTGATGATTGTACCTTAATATTCAAAATATGGGGTACAGAAATGTACCATTATACTCTTTATCTACACATGTACCCTAAAAGGTAGCGAACAGTACCACGTGAGATCATTATGTGTACATCTGATCTTTTGTACCCTAGGGAATAATACCATACCTTTATTTCTAAGAGTAGTACTAAGTATTACCTGCTCCACAGACTACTGAGTGTAAAATATAACTACTGTCTGTGCAGACACCAGTCTCTTCCCTTTTTATTCTGATAACGGGAGAAAACATGGTGTTAACACAATCTAAAGGCTCAGGAGAATGACAGAAAAATACTGAAGAATGGACTTAAATGTCAGAGAGAAATAGATGAGTGTGTGTCCCAAATGGCATCCTATTCCCATAAAGTGCACTCATTTTGACCTGAGCGCTATGGGCCCTGGTCAAAAGTAGTGCACTTTATATGGATTAGGGTGACATTTGGGATGCAACCGGAGACAAGGACAGGTCAAACACAGCACAGAGAACTTCATACAAGAAGGATAAACCACCGCAACAATACACTCCGGTGAGTGAATAACAGGGGAAATAAGATGGTAGTTCTGATCTGTTGCAGTGTGGATTTACAGAGTACAGATGTTACAATATGTGAGACAGAAACACACACACACACACCCACATGCACGCACGCACGCGCGCACACACACACACACACAGGAGTGTACTTACTGTGAGTAGGAGCATAGGTGACAACATGGTCTGAGGGAGTGTACCTGCATTTCCTGCATTAAATCTCTACATTGTCTATTTTGTTATGTGTTGTGTTTGTTGTTTACCTGTATAATCCTCTATAATACATTGTTTAAAAAGCTGTGAGACAACAGGTGAGACGTTCAAAGTTAAACGTCCCCATCTGAACCGTGAACCAGACTGTGGTGTCTGGGTAATGTAGAAATAGAAATAGAATAACTAGATAGTTACTGTATGTCTAGAAATATGTCTATGGCTGGTGTACACTACAGTAAACACAGAAATGGATGACTGTTTCTCCTTCCAGACTGACAGGCTCTAGGTCCAGGCAGCCGTCGGGACCCTTCGTGGTCGAGAAGCGTGAGGCCAGTTTGGAGAGGTATGCCAAACGAGGGCAGGGGGGTTAGGCGTGTCACTGCGTGTCACAGTCACTGCTTGCGCACGGGGCCACGCTCTGCCTACCTGTCTGCCTGTCTGCACTCCACCACTCACAGCTCGGCCAATCAAAGAGTCGCAAGAGATGCTACTAACCAATCCCAGAGCCACGAGACGCTACTGATTGAAGTCTACTGAGATTTACATTCTGTATAACATATAGGGGCGGTTTCCCAAACACAGATTAAGCCTAGTCTGGGACTAAAAAGCATGCTCAATGGAGAACCTGTCTGGGAAACTACCCAATAGTATTATATTGTATGTATATATGATTGAGACAATGTCTTGTTCACTATGGGGCACTCTTACGTTGGGAGGAAAAATATCTACCGTAATGCTTGAATTGTTAATTTTCAGTCCACAAATGCTGTTAAGCATTTCCTAACGTCTCTGTCACAAACAGTTTGTAAGAAAACAGGATGACACAGACACAGAGTGCAACTGTTATAGTGGAGATTTAGGTAGAACCTCCTGTAAAGAAGTGAAGTCCATGTGTAACAGCTTCTGTCCTCTGGGTTCTGCTAGAACAGAGGGGTTACGTGCTCAGTGTAGCAGACAGTCAGACAGACCGTGCCTCTGTCCTACAACAAGAATAGCACCCACCCAGTCACTGACTGCAGAGCGAGAGAAAGAGAGAGACAGTAAGAAAGAAACAGAGACTATTCCGGAAGCCAGAGAGAGAGACCCGACATATAAAATAGACAGTGAGAGAGAAAGAGAGAGAGAGAGAGAGAGAGCAGCTTAGGCTATAGAGAAGCTTAACCCTACAGAGAGCCAAGGGAGTTTTAGCTAACATAAAGGAGATGTTAAACCATAACCCATTTAAACCATAGCTGTACAAGACAAAGACCTACCTCCCGTGCCACCCTGCATGGCATTGTGTCGTCGGGATAAAGCATAATTAATCCTAATTTGGTTTTAGGTCCCACAGAGGAGTCCCACTTGGTATTAGACAGAGGGAAGAAGTACCACACGAACTAGCAGACACACACACACACACACACACACACACACACACACACACACACACACACACACACACACACACACACACACACACACACACACACACACAACACACACACACACTCACACTCACACGCACACGCACACTCACACTCACACTCACATGCATGCACGCATAGCATCAGGGCCTGCCCTGTCTCTCCTTGTATGTTTAAATCAGGGTGCCAAGGCAACTCTTTCTTACTTTGTCGCCGTTATTTACTGACTTTCCAAGCCCCGCCAGTGACTTCTTATTGTACTGTTGATTTCTGAATGTATGGAACACCCGTTGACTTTAGCTGGGAAGCCATGCTATACCCCAAAGGGATGCTATCAATATAGACAACATAATTAGCTGTGACGCTTTAGGGTGTAATAGTGTAACACAGAGAAATGCATCAGATTGTATATTCTCTACGTGTGCATACTCAACGGTTAATGTGTGTATCCCAAATGGCACTCTAGTCCCTACAAAGTGCACTACTTCTGACTTGCGCCCTATGGTTTTCCTTATGGGCCCTGGTCAAAAGTAGTGCACTATATATGGACGCAGCCCATGACATCATCCAGTGACCTTCAGTGCCAAATTAACCAAATTAAACTGGAGAAGACACACACACACACACACACAGACTCTCTCTCTTTATCTCTCTAGTACAATCCTGCCTTCATTAAGCAGCATTTTTCTTTTTAGGTCTATCTGCTGCAGAATCTCTCTCCCTGATACATTTACTGAAGGTTCACACAGATCTATATTTTATTGATAGTTTTCTCTGTCTCTCTCTCAAACAAATTTTGACATTGATTCTGGCAATTGATTGAGGTTTAGGAAATGTATTAGAACTGGGAACAAATTCTTGCACAGTTTTAAAAACTTGCCAGCACATTATGTGGCAACCAATAAAAGTAAAGGGATATTGGATTTGGCTCGGCTTGAAAATAATGCTAAATGAAAAAAGAATGTACAATGTTATTTTGATTTGTTTTGATTAAAAACTCTAGGGGAGACTGGGGGAAGTTGAGCCATTTTTTATGTTCAGGATCACTCTGTCCAGGGAAATATAATATTCTTCAGAACAAAGATATCTACATACACTGAGTATACCAAACATTAAGAACATCTTCCTAATATTGAGTTGCACACTCCCCTTTTGCCCTCAGAACAGCCTCAATTCGTCAGGGCGTGGACTCTACAAGGTGTGAGAAGTGTTCCACATGGATGCTGGCCCATGTTGACTCCAGTGCTTCCCACAGTTGTGTCAAGTTGGCTGGACGTCCTTTGGGTGGTGGACCGTTCTTGATGCACACGGGCAACTGTTCAGCGTGAAAAGCTCATCAGCGTTGCAGTTCTTGACACAAACCAGTGCACCTGGCACCTACTACCATACCCCTTTCAAAGGCACTTAAATGTCCATTCACCCTCTGAATTGCACACATTCAACAATCCATGTCCAATCCATGTCAGTTCTCAAGGCTTAAAAATCCTTCTTTAACCCGTCTCCTCCCCTTCATCTACACTGATTGAAGTGGATTTAACAAGTGACATCAATAAGGGATCATAGCTTTCACCTGGATTCACTTGGTCAGTCTATGTCGTGGAAAGAGCAGGTTTTCTTAATGTTTTGTATACTCAGTGTATAATTCAGGATGTTGTGTATCCCTGTAAGTAATCAGAATTCATGTAAACATTGTAGTTTTGATCCGAATGGCAGGGTAGGTTAAGCCGCCTACACATTTCTGTACTGAATGAAATATTACCACTGCCTTTTTAAACTAAACTCAGCAAAAAAAGAAACGTCCTCTCACTGTCAACTTTGTTTATTTTCAGAAAACGTAACATGTGTACATATTTGTATGAACATAACAAGATTCAACAACTGAGAGATAAACTGAACAAGGTCCACAGACATGTGACTAACAGAAGTTGAATAATGTGTCCCTGAACAAAGGGGGGGTCAAAATCAAAAGTAGCAGTCAGTATCTGGTGTGGCCACCAGCTGCATTAAGTACTGCAGTGCATCTTCTCCTCGTGGACTGCACCAGATTTGCCAGTTCTTGCTGTAAGATGTTACCCCACTCTTCCACCAAGGCACCTGCAAGTTCCCGGACATTTATGGGGGGAATGGCCCTAGCCCTCACTCTCCGATCCAACAGGTCCCAGACGTGCTCAATGGAATTGAGATCCGGGCTCTTTGCTGGCCATGGCAGAACACTGACATTCCTGTCTTGCAGGAAATCATGCACAGAACGAGCAGTATGGCTGGTGGCATTGTCATGCTGGAGGGTGATGTCAAGATGAGCCTGCAGGAAGAGTACCACATGAGGAAGGAGGATGTCTTCCCTGTAACGCAAAGCGTTGAGATTGCCTGCAATGACAACAAGTTCAGTCCGATGATGCTGTGACACACTGCCCCAGACCATGATGGACCCTCTACCTCCAAATCGATCCCGCTCCAGAGTACAGGCCTGGGCGTAACGCTCATTCCATTCGACGATAAATGTGAATCCGACCATCACCCCTGGTGAGACAAAACCAAAAAAACTCATCAGTGAAGACGTGGCAGGTAGCCTAGTGGTTAGAGCATTGGACTAGTAACCGAAAGATTGCAAGATCAAATCCCTGAGCTGACAAGGTAAAAATCTGTCGTTCTGCCCCTGAACAAGGCTGTTCCTACGCCGTTATTGAAAATAAGAATTTGTTCTTAACTGACTTGTCTATTTAAATAAAGCTAAAAAATAGCACTTTTTGCGACGGTGGGATGTGACCATAGGCGACGTTGTTGCCGGTGATGTCTGGTGAGGACCTGCCTTACAACAGGCCTACAAGCCCTCAGTCCAGCCTCTCTCATCCTATTGCGGACAGTCTGAGCACTGATGGAGGGATTGTGCGTTCCTGGTGTAACTCGGGCAGTTGTTGTTGCCAACCTGTACCTGTCCCGCAGGTGTAATGTTCGGATGTACCTATCTTGTGCAGGTGTTGTTACACGTGGTCTGCCACTGCGAGGCCGATCAGCTGTCCATCCTGTCTCCCTGTAGCGCTGTCTTATGCGTCTCACAGTACGGACATTGCAATTTATTACCCTGGTCACATCTGCAGTCCTCATGCCTCCTTGCAGCATGGCTAAGGCACGTTCACGCAGATGAGCAGGGACCCTGGGCATCTTTCTTTTGGTGTTTTTCAGACTCAGCAGAAAGGCCTCTTTAGTGTCCTAAGTTTTCATAACTCTGACCATTCCACAGGTGCATGTTCATTAATTGGGAAACAGTGTTTAAACCCTTTACAATGCAGATTTTTACGAATTATCTTTGAAAGACAGGGTCCTGAAAAAGGGATCTTTCTTTTTTTTGCTGAGTTTATGTCTATCTTTATTTCCTAAAGACAATTCAACACAATCACAATCACTTTTTTGTCTTTTAATATTTTGAAGCATCTTTTAAGACAGGCTTAACACCTGACAAACATTTTGTACCTTTTTTTTTACACTTTTAACATTGGCCAGGCTTTGTTGTTACCTCATATCCCAGCGATAACGCCTTGCATTACACCTGGGAAGAAAACACTTACATTTTCTCAACTTGCCATTGGCTCAACTTACCTTACTATATTAGCCCACACAGCTACAATGATGCACTTTCATGCTAGATTTAGGACCTCCTATTGAAGCTTATAGAGACCCCAACTGATGTTTTTGTATAAAACAATCTTAAAATGATCTCCTTTGGTTCAGATACAAGCATTTTGTGTATGTTTTGGCAGAAACAATGGTGTCTCAACTTACCCCACTCTCCCCTATGAGTAATGCATTTGTTTTCAAATTGTGATTTAAGCAATTAACAGCAGTATGTTAGTAGTCAGTTCTCCTTTAGTTTTCATCTGCAGTAGTCCAGGCTCATGTCCAGGCTCATGTCCAGGCTCATGTCCAGGCTCATGTCAGCCATCTTAGCATGCTGTTGCTACTGGTGTACAGTATGCACAGTGGACAAGTGTGTATATACCACAGTACCCCATTGACTGCAGCGCCTGAGGCCATAAAACCCTTCCAGCTATTCCTCTAGACAGAGTCAGAGGAGCACAGCTCGCCTCCCTTCCTCTAGAGCCTGGATCTGACACACTTTGTTCTTTCTCACTGTCTACATCTTCCCCGACTCTCCCTTACCCCTGCCTTCCTCTGTCCCCCTCCCTCCCTCTTTCTCTCCTTTCCCCTCTCTTTCCTCCCTTCCTGTCTCCATCTGTCTCCCTCCCTCTCTCCTTCCCTCCATCTCTCTCTGTCTCTCCCAGGGAGGTGCGTGAGTATGACAACGGCTCGGTGTGTGTGGAGTGTGATGCCCAGTGTGAGAGAGCAGATGGTGACTCCCTGACCTGTCATGGCCCGGTAAGATCCTCCAGAGACACAGGTTATCTCAATATGCATACTACCGTGGTCCACACGCTTATGCTCCAAATTCTGTGGACATTCTCTTGAGTTCATTCTTGTGAGGACAAGAGTGTGGAGAATGCATAAAAAATGACCTAAAACTAAAGTTATGCAAGGTAGATTCTTCGTGGGTAGCTAGCTAACAATAATTTGTTGCCATTTTGCGTGCTAATAGTAGCTATCCAGTTAGCCTTATTGACTTACCATGGGCTTGCAATCTACATACAGTGCCTTCGGGAAAGAATTCAGACCCCTTGACTTTTTCCACATTTTGTTACGTTACAGCCTTATTCTTAAAGGGATAAAAAAAGGCCTCATCATTCCAAAGACAATACCACATAATGACAAAGCGAAAACAGGTTTTTAGACATTTGAGAAAAAACAAAAACAGAAATACCATCTTTACCTAAGTATTCAGACCCTTGGCTATGAGACTCGAAATTTAGCTCAGGTGCATCATGTTTCCATCGATCATCCTTGAGATGTTTCTACAACTTGATTGGAGTCCACCTGTGGTAAATTCAGTTAATTGGACAGGATTTGGAAAGGCACACACACGTGTCTATAAACTGTCTATATAAGGTCCCACACTTGACAGTGCATGTCAGAGCAAAAACCAAGCCATGAGGTCGAAGGAATTGTACGCAGAGCTATGAGACAGGATTGTGTCGAGGCACAGATCTGGGGAAGGGAGCAAAAAATGTCTGCTGCATTGAAGGTCCCCAAGAACACAGTGGCCTCCATCATTATTAAATGGAAAAAGTTTGGAACCACCAAGACTCTTTTAGAGCTGGCCGCCCGGCCAAACTTAGCAATCGGGTGAGAAGGGCCTTGGTCAGGGAGGTGACGAAGAACCCAATGGTCACGCTGACAGAGCTTTAGAGTTCTTCTGTGGAGATGGGAGAACTTTCCAGAAGGACAACCATCTCTGCAGCACTCCACCAATCAGGCCTTTATAGTAGAGTGGCCAGACGGAAGCCACTCCTTAGTAAAAGGCACCTAAAGGACTCTCAGACCATGAGAAATAAGATGCTCTGGTATGATGAAAACAAGATTGAACTCTTTGGCCTGAATGCCAAGTGTCCCATCTGGAGGAAACCTGGCACCATCCCTACGGTTAAGTATGGTGGTGGCAGCATCATGCTGTGGGGATGTTTTTCAGCGGCAGGGACTGGGAGACTAGTCAGGATCGAGGGAAAGATGAACAGAGCAAAGTACAGAGAGATCCTTGATGAAAACCTGCTCCAGAGTGCTCAGGACCTCAGACTGGGGGCGAAGGTTCACCTTCCAACAGGACAACGACCCTAAAGACACAGTCAAGACAATGCAGAAGTGGCTTCGGGACAAGTCTCTGAATGTCCTTGAGTGGCCCAGCTCTTATAGAGACCCGAAAATAGCTGTGCAGCGATGCTCCCCATCCAATCTGACAGAGCTTGAGAGGATCTGCAGAGATGAATGGGAGGAACTCACAAAATACAGGTGTGCCAAGCTGGTAGTGTCATACCCAAGAAGACTCTAGGCTGTAATCGCTGCCAAAGGTGCTTCAACAAAGTACTGAGTAAAGGGTCTGAATACTTAGTGTATGTAAATGTGATATTTCAGTTGTTTATTTTTTATACATTTGCAAAAATTTCAAAAACCTGTTTTTGCGTTGTCATTGTGGGGTATTGTGTGTAGATTGATGAGGGTAAAACAACATTTAAGGCTGTAAAGTAATAAAATGTGGAAAAAGTCAAGTGACTTTCCAAAGGCACTGTACACTACAGTGGAAATTGTAAGCAGGTAAAAAGGCCAAAAGTAAAACAGCATGTACTTACTAACGTATCAAGATTACATATTGTAATCAGGCAACATATGAGATGTCAATGGGCAACATTTCATTCTGAATTCTGAGTTTATTTTCTCTCTCTTCAGCTAAACTCTGCCATTGATTTCAAGATATTTTGCATCATATTTCTGTGCATATTTTCCGCTGAATCTTGCGTTGATGCATGCTTCAAAATATGTACAAATGGAGTGCACATTCCAGAAATGCCCTCCGTGCTCCGTTTTTCATACTCTGATTTGGACTCATACTCTGATCCTCTGGTGCTCCATTTTGCCTGCTCATGCATTTTGAGAAACACCCACAGTCTAACACACACACACACACACACACACACACACACACACACACACACACACACACACACACACACACACACACACACACACACACACACACACACACACACACACACACACACACACACACACACACACACACACACACACACACACACATCCTCAAGCATTCATGACATGCACTGATAACGTATCCTGCACATTCCAACAGACAAAGAATAATACACATAAATGATTGTGTAAAAAATAAATAAAATCACATTGTTAAATCAACACTGAAAGTGATGAGTCAGTGGACCCATTTAGACACCAGAACAGTTTTAAATTAACACACTGTTTAGTGCAAAGCCTTATTCAAATATTTCCCATAGTGCCTTGCCTTTCAAGTATATTGTAGAGTTACCACCCATTACTTTATTTGTTAGTGACAGAGACCTGGTTGTTGCATTCATACATTTTCAGTCCTAAGCGAATGTTATTGTAAAAAATATGTATATTTAACACAATGCCATACATATTTCACGAGGCCTTATTATGAGGGCCTAGTAGTTTTACCTTAATACAGGGGCCTGAAACTCATACTCATCACTTTGAACGTAATCCACGCCTATCATTATCATATTTACCAGCATGCCCTATTGCAGGTCGATTTTTTAAATTGTTTGGTTCAACATCATTGTTTGTTCATGTACATTTATTGATTGATTCATTAATCCAGTATGTTACTCCAGATCACCATTACTCCACACACGTCTCTCCTCGCTCTCCATTCGGCAAATCTGACCATAACTCTTCCTGCTCACAAGCAAAACTCAAACAGGTAGTATCATTGACACGGTCAATAATTGAAGTGGTCTGATGAAGCGGATGCTAAGCTACAGGAATGTTTCGCTAGTACAGACTGGAATATGTTCCGGGATTCATCCGATGGCATTGAGTGTACCACATCAGTCACCGGCTTCATTAATAAGTGCATCAATGATCAATATTGTCCCCACGGTGACCTACGTACATATACCAACCAGAAGCCATGGATTACAGGTAATATCCACACTGAGTTAAAGACTAGAGCTGCCGCTTTCAAGGAGTGGGACACTAATAGGAAAGTATTACACTTATAAGAAATCCCTTCTATGCCATCCGATGAACCATCAAACAGGCAAAGCATCAACACAGGGCCATATCAAATCCTACTACACTGGCTCTGATGCTCGTCGGATGTGGCAGGGCTTGCAAACTATCATGGATTACAAAGGGAAACCCAGCCAAGAGCTGCCGATTGACGCAAGACTACCAAACAACCTAAATGCCTTCTATAATCGCTTCGAGGCTAGCAACACTGAACCATGCATGAGAGCACCGGCTGTTCTGGATGACTGTGTGATCACACGCTCCGTACCCAATGCGAGTAAGACCTTTAAACATGTTAACATTTGCAGGGCCAGACGGATTACCAGGACACGTACTCAGAGCATGTGCTGACCAGCCGGCCAGTGTCTCCCTGACTCAAACTGTAATACCTACATGTTTTAAGCAGACCGCCATAGTCCCTGTACCCAAGAACGCCAAGGTAACCTGGTCATGGCTCACATCAACAACATCATACCAGACACCCTGTACCCACTCCAACTCACATACCGCCCAAGCAGATCCACAGATGACACAATCTATATTCCACTCCACACTGCCATTTCCTACCTGGGCAAAATGAACACTTACGTGAGAATGTTGTTAATTGCCTACAGATCAGCGCTTAACACCATAAGACACTCCAACAACACATCTGCCATGCTGACCCTCAACATGAGAGACCCTCAGGGGTACGTACTTAGTCCCCTCCTTTACTCCCTGTTCACCTATGACAGTGTGGCTGTGCACAAATTCAACACCAACATTAAGTTTGCCGTAGGCCTGACTACCAACGACGATGAGACAGCCTATAGGGAGGAAGTCAGAGACCTGGCAGTGTGGTGCCAGGACAACAACCTCAACGTCAGCAAGACAAAGGAGCTGATCGTGGACTACAGGAAACAGGCTGAGAACGCCCCCATTCGCATCAACGGGGCTAGAGTGGAGCGGGTCGTGAGCTTCAAGTTCCTCAGTGTCAACATCACTAAGGACCTATCATGGTCCAAATACACAAAGTCAGTCTTGAAGATGGCACGAGAACGCTTCTTCCCCCTCAGAAGGCTGAAAAGATTTGTCATGGGCCCTCAGATCCTCAAAGTTATACAGCTGAACCATTGAGAGCATCTTGACTGGCTGCATCACCACTTGGTATGGCAACTGCTTGGCATCCGATCGCAGCACTGGGGCCGAGCTCCCTGCCATCTCTTTAGGAAGGCCGTAAAAATAGGAAAAGACTCCAGCTACCGAAGTCATAGACTGTTCTCTCTACTACCGCACGGCAAGTGGTACCGGAGTGCCAAGTGTGGTACCAAAAGGCTCATGAACAGCTTCTACCCCCAAGCCCTAGCTACCCTGACTACTTGCATTGACCCCCTTTTTATTTGCACTGACTCTCTTACACTGGCTCGATGCACACTCACTGGACACTACCCACACACTCACTGGACACTACCCACACACTCACTGGACACTACCCAACAGCTAACTCACTGGACACTACCCACACACTCACTGGACACTACCCAACACTCACTGGACACATACCCACACACTCAACTGGACATACCCACACACTCACTGGACACTACCCACACACTCACTGGACACTACCCACACACTCACTGGACACTACCCACACACTCCAGCACACACATACACACACACACAGTCTTGTACACCTAATCTTGTAGGGACACACAATTCAGTCCCATTCAAAATCATATTTTCCCTAACCTAACCCTAACCCAAAAACCTAACCCACACTTTCACACTCTTCACATACGCTGCTGATACTCTGTTTATTATCTATCCTGATTGCCGAGTCACTTTTACCTCTACCTACATGTGCCTACTACCTCAACTACCTCATACCCCTGCACATTGACTTGGTACCGGTAGTCCTTGTATGTAATATTGTTATTGTTATTATATTGTGCTACTATTTCTTATTTTTGGGCAAATTTTTCTTATTTTTTAACTTTGCATTGTTGAGAAAGGGCTCATAAGTAAACACTTCACGTTAAAGGCTACATTTGTTGTATTATCTAAGACAATTAAACTGGAACAAACATTACAGTAAAGGGTGCAAAAAATCTAACTAACTGATTGGATTAGTTGAGAAAAATATATGTTATTTATCTTTGTGTAGAATAAGATTAATCAATCAATGTACATGCACAAACATAGATATTGAAACAAACCATTCAAAAAAATCCACCTGCTGTAGAGCATGCTGGGAAATTAATGATGGGCATAGTTTTGATTCAAAGTGATGTTTTGTTAGTTTCAGGTCCCTGTATTAGGGTAAAACTAGGCACGCAAAATAAGGCCTTTTGAAAGAAGTATGGTATTGTGTGACATAGTATGTATATATTTTTATGATGACATATTAGCTTAGGATCTCACTTGGTGAAGTTCACAGGACTGAAAATGGATAAATGCAACAACCATGTCTCTGTTACTAACAAATAATGTCATGGGTGGTAACTCTGCAATTTACTAGAAAGGCAACGCACTCTGGGAAATATTTGAATAAGGATATACACTATGCAGTGTGTTCATTTAGCATTGTTCTGGTGTCCATATGGGTCCACAGACTCAACACTTTCAGTGTTGATTTAACACTCACAGTGTTAATTCATTTATTTTTGTAACACTGGATAATTTGCTGTGTATGTATTCTATAGTCATAACAAGAAATAATTAACATCCAACTCAGTTCAGTAGGTAACAGCATCCACCTATCACTGTCATTATACTATCAGTAGAAATACCTTTCTTCCAATAGTCGCTATCAGCAAAAACATTTCTGTTTATTTTTAAATGTTTTATTTAATCTTTATTTAACTAGGCAAGTCAGTTAAGAACAAATTCCTATTTACAATGACAGCCTATCAAAAGGCAAAAGGCCTCCTGCGGGGACGGGGGCTGGGATAAAAAATACAATAAAAATATAGAACACATTTATCATATTGTGTTTAAACTGCCTGTTAATTACATCTCTCTAAAGCTTTTCTCTCTGATGTGCATCATACACTGAAATCACTTGTGACCACAAACAAGTTCTGCATACCAAATAGCACCATATTTCCTACATAGTGCACTACTTTTGACCATAGCCCTATGGGCGGTATGGGCCCTGGTTAAAAGTAGTGCACTCATAGGGAATATAGTGTCATTTGGGACGCATGCAATGTCTTCTATGGCCCTTGAAGCATGATTCATTGTATTGTCAGTTAAAGTGTGTCTGCGATCTTCACAATATATTTTATTTCATGTTAACTTATAGGGAAAGTGGCTTATCAGCTTTTTGTTTCAATAAGATCATCTGAGCTGACATATGTCTAAGTGACCCGCCTCAAACTGTGTGTGTGCCTAACATCATCAACAAACCAGACGCACACACAGCAACACACACGCACACACACATTTAAACACACACTACACACAATGGTATTTTTTCCAGACACACCACCACGCTATCAAACATTAAGGAACACCTTCACATAATGATTGGAGGCTTTCATCCCCCCCTTTGCCCTCAAGAACAGTCCTCAGATCATCGGGCATGGGAACTCTACAAAGGTGTCAGGCGTTCCACAGGATACTGTCCCAGATGTTGTAATTCAATGCTTCCCTCAAAATGGTTTGTGTCGAGTTGTGCTGGATGCTCCTTTTGGGTGTTGGATCATTACTTGCAATACAACCCACCAGAGACTGTTTTCAGCCGTGAAACTCAATCAGTTGCAGTTCTTGACACAAACAAGTGGCGCCTGGACACCTACTATGATATCCCCACTATTCAACAGGCGACTTAAATGTCATTAAACTCTTGTGTTGTGATTGCACACATCTCACTCTCCATGATCTACTAATCACAGTCATCTCATTGTCCAAGCTTACAATCTTACTTTACCCGTCTCCTCCTCCTTCATCTACACTGATGTGAAGTGGATATTACCATGGACACTCAATAAGGGATCATAGCTTTCCCTGGATTCACACCCAGATTAACGACTTCGTCACATTACCTTCGGAAAGAGAGTGTTCTTAATGTTTCGCTCATAGCCTCAGATGTATATTTCTATGATCTCTCGGACCGCCGACATTGCTCCGTCCCCTAAATATTCTTAATTCCATTTAAGTCACTTACTTTTTCAGATATTTGTGTGATATTATACGGTTATAAATATCACTGCACTGTTGGCATTATGAACACATAGTTCACTAACAATTAGCGCTTGCAATAACATCATTTCTCTCTTTTTTTTTGTTGTTACAACCTGTCGACAACGTGTGGTTTCGAATCCACTATTTGGAAAGGGCTGTTCCACATTACTGTTATGTACTATACTATCGTGTATTTAATAAGACCAAACAAATAGCCTAGAATAACGCACACCTCCTATTAGGTTAACTGCAACGATTATCGTAATCCTGAGTATACTCTCGATGCTTTCTGCTGACGAATTGTGGCATAAATAAACATTCCCCCTGCTCCCAAAATACTGGGTCTTGATTTTGATCATGCAAATCATATCTTCACGCATTCCTGTAAACCATCTCTAAGTTTGGGTTACAGTCCATGATCTTTTCGAAAATTAATATCGTTTTTTGTGTTTCGACATATGGCACTCGCAATGTTTGATTGTACCCTCAAACTAGCAGTTTATTTTCTTTGGCCTAATTAAACAATGGTTCAAAGATTCTCCTGATAACTATTCCAGAATCCGTCAATAAGGGTCACTGCACAGGACGTGCGTGTACACAGTCCAGATTACATCTTCTTATGTAGCGTATTCTTGTCCCAACCATGTAATACTTTCTACCATATCTGCTTTTAATGGGGCGTAAAACCACTCCCAGCCACAAGGGAGTACTCTCATCCATAAGCGTCACATCGACCAAGCAAAAGCTTTCATTTACCATATCCGTGGTGTTGTCGCCGCCCCATTTTCTGGTGAAAGCACTATCAATTTGACATTTTTGGTGTTTCGGCAAATGTCGCTCTCGGGACGTTTGTGCCAACACTCTAACTACTAAGGCATATGGTTCTGAAATAATCTTTCCACTCAGACATTCATATATACCTCCTTGACACCTCTCTAGTTTAGCCCATGCTCAGCTAGGGTTAATGAAAATCATCAGCTCTGGATTTTCTTATGTGTACAATTCATCGTGATCATAAAGGTACTTACTAACTGAACACACGTGAGAGTAGCATATTTGCCAAACCTCCACAGCAGCTCAACCTGGTGTCTGGTTTCATTCATCTTTCTCGCTCCCCATCCTAACGCATCCTTGTGGAATCGTGATGAGAAGAAATTATAATAGGCGTGAAAACTAAATCTCAATTTTCCTTCCTCTGCTCTCCTCCCTATGGGTCTCATTTCTTTCTCCATTCCTCTTGCCTCACATTCTCTACAGCTATTTCCTTTCTAGCATCTCCTTATGTCTATAAACGTACGCGTTCGTAGTATTGGATCTCTCTCTTACATCTCTCTTTGCATTTAACCTATAGCCGGAGATATTTTATTCTTAACCGAACGGACAAATCATAAAAGATTCAGAATTGTGGACAAACAGATCTGATCTGCTCTTAAGTGGTACTTTTGGCTGCTTCTTTCTCGGAGACTGCTGCTTAATGAGGTCAGTAAATCTTCAGACCACGCTATTCTATCATCTTCTTCTCTTTCGCTCTATTCTATCCTTCGCTTAGTTAGCGCTCTTGCTGTCTCTTCCTCCTAACCTCTACCATATGCTTCTAGGTCCTCTCTCCTTCTGGGTGGGTCACGTGAACTCCCTACTCTTACTCCTCGTCACGAGTGCATACTCGCTCTCTATCGCTGTTGGGACTAATCGACTCTCTTCTGGCGTCTCATTGTCAATTTCCCCTCACCCTTCCTTGTTTGGGATTCCCGTCAGGTTGCATATCGTTGTGCCTCACTTTGGGTTTTGTTTGTCTGCTCTTTCTCTCTCCTTCGTCGTGCTCGCTCTGTTTCTCTCTGCATGCACTCCTACGCTCTCTGTTCCCCTCTCTCATTGGTGCTCGGTTTTAATTCGCATTTAACCGATGTATGCTCGTCTGGTTGCTCTTCTCATCTTTTCTGCTGTGTTAGGGCCACGCGTTGTCTCGTGCTTCTTGGCTTCTCTTCTAGCTATGGATCGCGGTTCTGCTCATCTTCTTCTCTCCTCAGGCTATCTTCCTCTCTTCCCTCTCTCGTTGCTTCTTTTTTTTTCGTCTCCTCTCTCTGCGGACCATCTCTGTCTCTCTCTCGCTGTGTCTCTCTTATTTCTTCATCTCTTTTGCTCTCATCTCGTTACGGCATCGCTCTGCCACCCTCATAAGTAAAATCCTCGATGAGTCTTTGCGCTCTTCGCTTTCCTCTCCATCTGTCTCTTCTTAATATCGGGTATTTACCCCTACGATCAATACACGTCTCTGTGAAACCCATTCCCCTGGATACTCTCTCGTTCTCTCTTCTCCTCCATATACTTCCATTTACATTGTCGGGGTCATAATCTCGTATTTTCATTCACCATGCTGGCATCTTCTCTCCTCTCTAACATAATCATCCTTGCCCTCCTCTTATCTCTGCTGGCCCTTCTCTCTTTCTCTCTGCCTCCTCATAGTAGATGGGCTGACGCCTTCCCAAATGATCCAGGATCAAAAGTAGCCTAACGGGGGCATGTAATTACCGAAGAGGAAACCAAATTAGTTCTTCTCTCTCTATCTCCATCGTCTCTAGCCATCATCTTTCGGTCTGTCTGCTATAAATAAAACAAGCCGATCTCGTCTTCTCGGTTTCTCTCGAATCATCTCTTATCTTTCTCTCTTCCTCTCGTTTCTATTCGTATCTCATCTGCTTTCACTCAAGTCTATCATATCCTCCTCTGCTCTGTTTCTCTCTGCTCCCTACTCTAATGTTCCCTGTTTCTCTGCTCCCTTTCAGGTCTTGCCTCTCTTCTTCTCTGCTCCATTCTATTCTTCATCTACAAAGATGCTCCATTCTCAGTCTATCTCTTCTGCCTCCCTTCTCTCTGTACGAACTATCATGCTCCTATATACATAACAAACTCATAAGATTCACCCTTACAATTCTACTATATATTTAACATGCATTACTGAGGCCCCATTCTCTCCATAAAGCAATCTGGACAGTAAATGCTCTTCTCTCATGCTTGCTTGATACCTTGTCTCTCCCTCTCGTGACTTTCTCTTTTTCTCTAGCAGAAATGCACTAACAAAATATGATAGTAATGTAAGTTGATACCATAATATGGATCCAGATTCCTCGATCTTACTCTCATATGGATTAATTTGGCAACATTTACTTCACATATACCTCTATAATCAACATATACAAATCATATTACTATACACATTCAAAGTATGCTGCTTACTACAATCAAACACAATAAACACAAAAAATAGAAAAAAAGCACACTTAGGCTATGCCAAACAAACACTCGATTAAGAACCTGATTCAAACAACAGTAGACTCTTATTAGTTCATTATCGTGATCATTATTCCCTCTCACCATCTTCTCTCTCTCTTCTCCGTCTCTTCTCTCTTCTCTCTTCTCTCTAGATATCTGGCCTGTGATCTTTCTTGTTTATTATCAGTCACACCCCTTTAGGCGTTTCAATCTCATACACACAATGTCACTCTAAGGCCACGATATTAGGCACGAGACACACGAAAATCTCTGCGTTACAACAACAGACC
>NW_019957572.1:21416-53815 GCF_002910315.2 Salvelinus sp. IW2-2015
CAAAATTTGTTTACAAGCAAACTGGTCTGTCTTATGTGTCTGTGTGTGTCTAAGGTGATGTTGTTGTGGGCTTGACCCCTGATGTGGTGTGTGTGTGTGTGGTGTGGTAGTGTGTGTGTGGTGTGGTCAGTGTGTGTGTGTGTTTGTGTGTGTGTGTGGTGTGTGTGTGTGTGTAGTGTTGTGTGTGTGTGTGAGAAAGAGTGCACACGCGTGGGACCATGAGTGCTGTGTACGAGTACGTGATGTGTGATTCCATATATCTGTTTGTGAGTTTGCTACGTGAACGCGTGTGTGTCCCTGTCGACTCTCCGTTTGTCTTCAGGGTGTTGTCCTTCACCTTCATCTCCAGTCTAGACAAGAGATTAATATCACAACCTCCATCCCTGCTCTCTGCCCCCTTCTCTCTCTATTCTCTCTCTCTCCATCTCTCTTGCTCTCCTTTCTCTCTACACACACACACACACACACACACACACACACACACACACACACACACACACACACACACAGTTACACAAGGATGAGTATTACTGTGGACTAGAGACTTATCCTCCATCTCTGTGGAGTGGTTGAACATTGAGACAAATCAGACAGGTTGACCAGCAGCCTGGTCTCATAGACTAGACGTAACGTAGTAAATGTAAGGCCAGATCACTTAACAAACGTAACATATTATACTAATTTCTGGTTACCTAAGACAGATGATTACTTAAGGTAAGAACTAAAGTAGGGTGGTTGGTCGGGTTGGATTGTTAGGCATATCACGTCTAGCAACCTAAACCAAAATGTATCGGCACCGACCAAACCGACCATTTTGCTGGAATTGTTTATTCCGATAAACAATAGGGCCCTACTAGAGAAATGTGAAGTTTTAAATTAAATGTGTTTGCTAATATACAGTGCATTCAGAAAGTATTCAGACCCCTTTACTTTTTCCACATTTTGTCATGTTACGGCCTTATTCTAAAATGAATTAAATATTATTTTTTTCTCATCAATCTACACACAATACGCCATAATGACAAAGCAAAAACAAGTTTTTAGAATTTTTGCAAATGTATAAAAATTCAACAACTGAAATATCACATTTACTTCAAATTCTAAAAAGCTGTTTTCGCTTTGTCGTTATGGGGTATTGTGCGTAGATGGATGAGGAAAAAAGGAATTTATAAAATTTTAGAATAAGACTGTAACATAACAACATGTGGAAAAATGGAAAGGGTCTGAATACTTTCCAAATGCACTGTAGGTGATTGTTAATTGGACAAAAGATAGCAACAACATTCATAGTAGTAATAGTAGTTTTAAGGGTAATATAAACAAATTACTGTGGTGCACATTAATGTTATAAACATATCGTTCAATTTCCCATTATCGTGATAATTCAGTAAATTGATTGTGATATGGATTTTTGTCTATGTTGCCCAGCTCTACTGTGGAGTATGTGTGAGTGTATGGGACAGTGTCATGGAAATCAGTGTTGATCTCAGTAATGCTTTTGTGGCTGAATGGAAGCAAGTCCTTGTAGCAGTGTTCCAACTACTAGTAGAAAGCCTTCCCAGAAGAGTGGAGCAGCAAAGAGAGGACCAACTCCATATAATGAGATGTTCGACGAGCAGGTGTCGACGTACTGTTGGCCATGTAGTGTACGTCATGTTCATCGGCCTGCTCTGAGCCAATCTAAAATAGAAAGAGAGAGATGTTGAGATGTTACATTCAAACCTAACTCTGAACTGGGGTTAGTTGTTTGCCTCATGCATGCAGTCGACTAGCTATTATCAAGTTCAAATAACTTCCTGAACATATTTTTGCCTACCAAATGGCACTCTTTTCCCTGTATAGTGCGCTACTTTTTAAGGGAGCCCATGGGGACTAAATAAGGAATGAGGTGTAATTTGAGGATGCAAGCTATGTAACATCTAGCACCATGACTTACTTACATGATCCTCAAGCTTTACTGTTGTTCCCACCTGTCAGGTTCAGGCTTAGCGTTATTCTCTGATGGAAACGAGAGTACAGGAGGTAAACAAATGGATTGCATCAATCATGTTATGACAACAGAAGCCATAGCAATGACATTATATTCCACATTGTGCTCCTGTTATGGTTTGAGTTTGTAATAATATCAGTCACACTCAGGATAGGCGGTTGAGAGAGAGAGGCTATGTTCTACCATGATGCGTGAACCTATGTTTTTCTATGAGATCTACCGGAGTGCGTTGGGAGGAGAGGTTGATTTTAGATTCAGCATGTGTCCACTCCCTGGCCTCTCCTCTCCTCCTCCTCTCCTCCACCTCTCCTCCTCCTCCCTCTACCTCGCTCCTCTCCTCTCTCTCTCACCTCGTCCTCCTCCTCTCCTCCCCTCTCACTCCTGCCTCTCCTCTCTCCTCCTCTCTCCATCACCTCTCCTCCTCCCTCCCTCCCCTCTCCTCCATCCTCCGCCTACTCTCTCCTCTCCTCTCTCCCTCCCTCTCCTCCCCTCTCCTCACCGTCTCCTCCTCTCCTCCTCTCTCCTCCTATCCACTCCCTCTCTCCTCTCTCCTCCCCCTCTCCTCCCTCTCTCTCCACCCTCTCTCACTCCTCTCTCCCCCCACCCTCTCCTCCTCTCCTCTCACCTCCTCCTCTCCTGACCCCTCTCCTCACCTCTCCCTCCTCTCCTCTCCTCCTCTTCTCCTCCTCCTCCCCACCTCTCCTGCGCCTCCTCTCCATCTCTCTCCCACCACTCCCTCTCCTCCTCTCCTCCACCTTCTCCCTCTCCTCGTCCTCTTCCTCGCTCTCCTCTCCCACCTCATCCTATCATCCCTCTCCCTCCTCCTCTCCTCCACCTCTCTTCCTCCTCCCTCTCCTCCTCCGTCTCCCTGCACTCGTCTCTCCTCACTCTCCTCCTCTCTCTCTCCCTCTCTCTCACATCTCTCCTCTCCTCCTCCTTCTCACTCTCCTCCTACTCTCCCTCCTCTCCTCAACCTCTCCTCCTCCTCTCCTCGCCCTCTCCTCCTTCACTCCCTCTCCCCTCTCCTACTCTCTCCCCTCGTCCTCTGCCTCCTCCTCTCCTCCTCACCTCTCCTCACTCCCTTCTCCCCCTGCTCTCTTTATCTCCTCCTCCCCCTTCCTCTCCTCAACTCATCCTCCTCCTCACCCTCCTCCTCCCCTCTCCCCCTCCTCCTCCTCTCTCTCCTCCTCTCCTCCTCCTCTCCTCCTCTCTCACCTCTCCTCCTCTCCTCCCTCCTCTCCACTCCTCCTACCCTCCTCCCCTACCATCTCCTTCCTCCTCTCCTCACTCTCCTCCTCCTGGCTCCTCCCCCTACCCATCTTCCTCCTCTTCTTCCCTCCTCCTCCTCCTCTCCTGTCCCCTTCTCTCCTTCCTCCTCCCTCCCCTCTCCTCTACTCTCTCCTGCCTCTCTCTATCTGTCTCCTCCTCTCCTGTCACTACCTCATTCTCTCTCCTCCTCCCTCCCTCCTCCTTATCACCCCTCCTCCTCCTCTCCTCTAATTCCCCAGCTCTTCTCCCTCCGCCTCCTCCTCCCAGCCGACTCATTCTCCATTACTCCCATCCTGCCTCTCTACTCCTCCTCCTCTCCACCTCCCTCCTCCTCTCTCTCCTACGCCATATGTTGTTCAATGGCCTCCTCTGGCCCCAGATGGAGCTGTCACAAGCCTGCTTAATCTGATTAACATGCAGCTCCTGCTATGCCTCTCCTCCCTCAAGTTCCAAATCAAGCAGGGCTTTATTCCATGGGAAACGTTGCCAAAGGCAATGTGAAACTAGATCTATAACCTAACCTCGAGAAATTACTACCAGTACTAACATTTCATGTTCCACCACCACAGTTTCCAAAAAGAAGTAGAGACATTTCAAAATGTTATACCTTTATGGCTGTGTTGAATGTGTGTTAACACATGTGCTAAATATTTTAAAGTACAAACATCGGGAAAAATAAATACGCATAAATAAATGGTTTGTATTTACAACCGTGGCTACCCTTTCTCTGTGAAACAGGTCACAATATTGCATCGCGTTCGATGGCACACCGACCGTGGTATTCTTAACGCCTAATAGATGGGGAGTTTACACAAAATTTGCATTTTTAGTGTTCCTGATTGAAATCTGAAAGTCACCAATTTCGTCTCTCTCCCTTCCTTCTCTGTCTTTCTTTCCTCTCTGTCTGGTCTTTCCCTCTGTCTGTGTCTTTTTCCCTCTGTCTGTCCTTCTTTCGCTCCGTCCGTCCGTCAGTCGTCCGATCCGTCCGTCCCCCTCTCTTCTCATCTTCGTCTGCTCCATTTCCTCGTCCTCTCTATTCTCTTCTCTCTCTCATTCTCTCTCTCTTCTCTCACTCTCTCTCTCTCGTCTCTCTCTTCTCTCCGTTTCTCATCTCTCTCTCTCTTCTCTCTCTCTCTCTCTCTCTCTTCTCTGCATCCTCTCTCTCTTCTCCTGCTCTTCCCATCTCTCTCTCTCTCTCATGGGGGATGATGTGCATGGTGTACACTGTTGGGCGCTAGCTAGTAATACAACGATGGACAACATCACTAAGGAAGAGTAGCTGTCATTGCCATGCCATCATTATTGTATGAGTCCAAGGTTACCAATGAGAGAGATGCGTTTACAGGGGGTGTTTTGGCAACAGGGGTGCAGTATGTTGTGGTAGACCATGATGCACTGTGTTTGCTGCAGTCTCAAATAAATTAGTTTGGCTGTGAGATGAGGTTACTGGCTATAGTAAAGCCTTTGCCTTTCAACGCCATGGGTATAACACTCATAAAACAACTAATTGAGTACCAGCTTCATAGTTATAACTGTGAAGGTACTTAATTTGCATATTTATGCCTACAGAACACACACACAAGCACTTACACACACATCCTCTCAGACCCACTCGTACATATGTGCACATTTGCACAAAACGCCTCCACAATACAATGCATATGTATTTATTTCTGTTCTGTTCTGCACCTTAAGGGATATTGTTCCCTGTTGAGCTCTCTCTGTTGCCTTTATTGATACCCATTCAGACCCATACAGTGAGGTCCCTTCAGCTGCCTCCCTTCATCCCTGCCTCCCTCTACTCCCTCCCTTCCCTTGCCTCTTCTAGCCCATATTAACCTCATAAATCGTGTCTGTGCTGATTGTTATGGTCATTGTGTGTGCTGTGAGGGATGGTTATTATCTCCAGCTCTACTTGCTGGTGTTTTATGTGTCTCGTCTTCCTCCTTTCCTCGCTCCCACGATCTTCTCTCCTCTACTATTATATCGCTCGTCTTTATCCCTCTTTCTCTCTCTCCTTCTCTCTCGCTCCCCCTTTTTTTTCTCTCTCTCTATCTCTCTCTGTCTCATCTCATATCTCTCTGTTATCTCTCTGTTTCTCTCACTCTTCCTTTCTCCCCTGTCCTTGCTTGCTCTCCTTTCCAATTACTATCACATCTCTAATATTTATCTTCCTCCCCCTCTCTCTCCCTCTGTCTCTCCCTCACTTTATCTCTGTCTCTCTCAGGGTCCGGATCACTGTGTAAAGTGTCTCCACTTTAAAGATGGTCCTAACTGTGTGGATAAGTGTCCCGACGGCCTTCAGGGGGCCAACAGCTTCATCTTTAAATATGCCGAGGCCAACAACGAGTGTCATCCCTGTCACTCTAACTGCACTCAGGGGTGAGCTAAATTCTATATACTGTATATCTGTGTCTTGGCTTCCAGCAGCATGTGCACATTTGCGTCGTTGTGTGAATGGTTGCGTATCGCATAAGCATTCTGAATGACTAATGATCCTAGGGGGACAGAGTACTGTTCATTTACTTCTACAATACCTTTGTCTAACAGGCAACACAAGGGCGGACTGATCCCCATTGTCAACATTATAACAAGAGGAAAACAATATATGGTTCATCCACAACACAACAGCTCTCTGGATCACTATTTTGCACCACACACACACACACACACATACACACACACTATGAATTCATCGGTAGCAGCAGTAACAGCATAAACGTGCAAAGCCGGAATGCGACCCACACACACACACACACACACACGACACACACACACACACAACACACACACACACACACACAACGACACACACACACACACACACACACACACCACACACCACACACACACACACACCAGCACACACACAACACACACACACACACACACACACACACACACACGTTAGCAATATACGCACACACACTGCTATGCTCTTCTAGGTGCTGAACTCACATATAACTGTGAACTCGTATCCAACCAAGGTTTATCAGTGTCTGTAGACTCCACAGGTGACAGAAACACATACACACACATACGCACCCATGCACGCACACACATGAACTGCAAAAAACACCCTGGTGCGAGACAAAGAGAGAGACAGATGCCCAGACAAACCCAACCCCCATCACTACACCCACCTAAGCCCCATCCTCCCCATACCTAAGAGGCATGTATCTGATGCTCATCATGCTTTGCTCAAACCTACTGTCATGGTGCGAGTCTAAACCACACAAATAACAACACTGGACATATTGGAACACAACGTTTTTACTATCTCATTCTGGAATATACAAGGTCTGAAGTCATCTGCTTTTGGCAAAAACAGACTTCACAAAATAAATGTGAAATACAGAAATGTACATCCTGCAAGAAACATGTTATAAAGGAGATTGAGCCACTGGTTTCCCTCTAGGTTACAGATAGCTGGTAGTCTCATCCACTAAACGACCATGTGTTACACAGGGAAGAGACTCAGGGGGTATGCTAATTTGGTATAGATCAGACTTAACCCACTCCATTAAATTAATCAAAATAGGAACATTTTACATTTGGCTACAAATTAAAAGGAAATAATCTCAACAGAGAAAGATGTCCTCCTGTGTGCTACATACTGTACATCCACCACTAGAATCCCCACACTTTAATGAAGACCAAGATCTACCATTTCCAGGCACAGGGACATGTACTAGTCTGTGGTGACCTCAACACCAGAAATGGGCAAGAACCTGACTCCCTTAGCACACAGGGGTACAAGAACCTAGATACAACTACTTCAAAACAACACTCAAAAATGGGTCTCGCATTTTTGCAGCTCTGTCGTAAGCTGGGTCTATTCATAGTCAATGGTAGGCTTTGAGGGGACTCTTATGGTAGGTATACCTACAGCTCATCCCTTGGTAGTAGTACTGTAGACTACTTTATCACTGACCTCAACCCAGAGTGTCTCAGAGCATTCAGTCAGTCCACTGACACCTCTATCAGATCACAGCAAAATCACAATCTACTTGAAAAGAGCAATACACAATCATTAGGCATCGAAGCCAAACAAACTGCATGATTTTAATAAGAAATGCTATAGATGGAAGGAGGGTGGTGTAGAAACCTGCCAAAAAACTATTGGCCAACAATAAATCCATTCCCTCCTAGACAACTTCCTGGACAAAATGTTTCCCTGCAATAAAGAAGGTATAAACTTAGCAGTAGGAAGACTTAACAGTATATTTGACCTATCAGCTACGTTTTTGAGAAATGGTTTATTGAAGAATGCCCAAAAATGTATGTAGAATCCTATCAAACAAAAAACTCAGAGACCCAGAAAACCAGAACGTATGCCTTCAGTATGGGTAAACACTAGAACAGTACAGAAATAGATTAAGAAAAATAAGGACTACCATGTCAGAAAACAGCTCAATGTGATGTAACCATAGTATGAATCACTTCTGGGAAAATTGGAACACATATACTGTGTCGATACCTCTTGACTTATTCCACATGTTGTTGTGTTCCATCCTGAATTCAATGTTCTTTTTCTCAACCATCTACACAATACCCCATAATGACAAAGTGAAAACATGTTTTTAGAATTGTTTTCAAAGTTATTGAATATGAAATACAGACATATCTAATTTACATAAGTATTCACACCCATGAGTCAATACTTTTCAGAAGCACCTTTGGCAGTGATTACAGCTGTGAGTCTTTCTGGGTAAGTCTCTAAGAGCTTTCAACACCTGGATTGCGCAACACTTGCCAATTATTATTTTCAGAATGCTTCAAGCTCTTTTAAGTCGATTGTTGATCATTGCTAGACAACCATTTTCAGGTCTTGCCATAGATTTTCAGTAGATTTAAGTCAAAACTGTAACTCGGCCACTCAGGAACATTCACTGACTTCTTGGTAAGCAACTCCAGTGTAGATTTGGCCTTGTGTTTTAGGTTATTGTCCAGCTTAAAGTTCAATCCATCTCTATGTCTGCTGGAAAGCAGACTGAACCAGGTTTTCCTCTGGAATTTTGACTGTGATTAGCTCCTTTTCTGTTTTATCCTGAAAAACTCCCCAGTCCTTAATGATTACTAGCATACCCATAACATGGTGCAGCCACCACTATGCTTGAGAATTGGAGAGTGGTACTCAGCAATGTGTTGTATTGGATTTGCCCCAAATGTAACACTTTGAATTCAGGACAAAAAGTGAATTGCTTCGCCACATTTTTTTGTAGTATTGCGTGCCTTGTTGACGTGCCTTGTTGACGTGCCTTGTTGACAACAGGATGCATCTTTTGGAGTATTTATATTCTGTACAGGCTTCCTTCTTTTCACCTGTCAGTTAGGTTAGTATTGTGGATCCATCCTCAGTTTTCTCCTATCACATACATTAAAACTCTAACTGTTTTAAAGTCACTATTGGCCTCATGGTGAAATAAATCCCTGAGTGGTTTCCTTCTTCTCCGGCACCAGTATCTTTGTACTGACTGGGTGTATTGATGCACCATCCAAAGTGTCATTAATAACGTCACCATGCTCAAAGAGACATTCAATGTCTGTTTATTTTATTTTTTGACCCATCTACCAATAGGTGCCCTTCTTTGCGAGGCATTGGAAAACCTCCCTGGTCTTTGTGGTTGAATCTGTGTTTGAAATTCACTGCTCGACTGAGGGACCTTACAGATAATTGTATGTGTGGGGTACAGAGATGAGGTAGTCATTGAAAAATAATGTTTAACACTATTATTGCACACAGAGTGAGTCCATGCAAATTTGTATGTGACTTGTTAAGCACATGTTTACTCCTGAACTTATTTAGACTTGGCATAACGAAGGGGTTAAATACTTTTGGACTCAAGACATTTCAGCAAATGTTTTATACATTTGTAAAAATGTTGATAAGCATAATTCCACTTTGACATTGTGGGGTATTGTGCGCAAAAAAATACAAAATAAAAACCTTGTGAAGACTTACAGAAAACGTTTGACCTCTGTCATTGCCAACAAAGGGTATATAACAAAGTATTGAGATAAACTTTTCTTATTGACCAAATACTTATTTTCCACCATAATTTGCAAATAAATTCATTAAAAATCCTACAATGTGATTTTCTGGATTTTATTTTCTCATTTGGTCTGTCATAGTTGAAGTGTACCTATGATGAAAATTACAGGCCTCTCTCATCTTTTTAAGTGGGAGAACTTGCACAATTGGTGGCTGACTAAATACTTTTTTGCCCCACTGTATAACCAAGTGCAAACACATTTACATTTACATGATCATTTGCAAAACTTAGAATCAGCTATTAAAGACTACCAGAACACACTGGATTCTCTAATTACATTGAATGAATTACAGGAGAAAATACAAACCCTCCAGCCCAAAAAGGCCTGTGGTGTTGATGATATACTAAACTAAATGATAATATATACAGATCACAAATTCATATTGGCTATACTTAAACTCTTCATAATTATCCTCAGCTCATTTGGAACCAAGTTCTGATCACCCCAATCAACAAAAGTGGAGACAAATTTGACCCCAATAATTACAGTGGAATCTGTGTCAACAGTAACCACGGAAAGATCCTCTGCAACAGCAGACTCCAACATTTCCTGAGCAAATGTCAAATTGGCTTCTTACCAAAATATTAGACGGCAGACCACAAATACACCCTGCACTCCTTAATTGACAAAAAAACGAACAAAAGAAAAGTATTCTTATGCTTTGTTGATTACATAAAATCTTTTGATTCAATTTGGCATAAGGGTCTGCTATACAAATTGATGGAAAGCGGTGTTGGGGAGAAAACATACAGATTATAAAATAATTTTTTACAAACAACAAATGTGCAGTTAAAATTGTCAATAAACACACATACTTGTTTCCTCAGAGCCGTGGGGTGAGACAAGAATGCAGCTTGAGCCCCACCCTGTTCAACATTTCTATCAAAGAATTGGCGAGGGCACTAAAACAGTCTGCAGCACCTAGCCTCACCCTAATAGACTCTGAAGTAAAATGGTTACTGTTTGCAGATGATCTGTTGCTTCTGTCTCCAACCAAGGAGGGCCTGTTTTGTTTGCCTGCACAGATTGTGTCAAACCTGGACCCTGATGGTAAATCTCAGAAACACAAAAATAATGGTGTCCCAAAAAAAGATCAGTTGCCAGGACAACAAATACAAATTCTATCAACACACCGTTGCCCTAGAGCACAAAAATAATTATACCTACCTCGGCTTAAACATCAACACCACTGGTTACTTCCACAAAGCTGTGAACGAAGAGACAAGGCAAGAAGAGATTTATATGCCATCAAAATAATTATAAAAACTGACATTCCAATTAGGATCTGGCTAAAAATCCTTAAATCAGTTATAGAACCCATTGCTCTCTAACGTTGTGAGGTCTGGAGTCCACTCACCACCCAATTGAGACTGCATGCAGAATTCAGCAAAAATATCCTTCATGTACAATGCAAAACCCCAAACAATGCAGGCAGAGCAGAATGAGGACTATACCTGCTAATTATCAAAATCCAGAAAATAACTGTTAAATTCTACAACCACTTAAAGGAAGTGATGCCCACACATTCCAACACAAAGCCCTCGTCTACAGATTAACCTAGAGAAGAGTCCCCTCAGCCATCTTGTTCTGGGGCTCTGTTCACAAACACAAACAGACCCCACGGAGCCCCAGGACAGCAACACAATTAGACAACCAAATTATAAAAACACACAAATATAACTATTTGATAGACTGGAAGAATCAACCAAAACATTTTGCAAACTGGAAAGTTGTCTGACCCTAAACAGAGAATAGACAGTGGCAGAATATCTGACCACTGGGATAGACCCAAAATTAAGAAAATCCTTGACTATGTCCAGACTATGTACATGAACTGCCTTGCTATTGAGAGAGACCGCCATAGGCAGACCTGGCTCTCGACAGGCCCACAAAATGAGGTGGAAACTGAGATGCACGTCCTTACTTCCTGCTAAAGGTATGACCATATCAGAGACGCATACTGTATTTTCCACAGATCACACCAACCTACAAAGAATTAGAAAACGAATCAAACATTGATAAACACCCATATCTGTGAGACGAAATACCGCAATGTGCAATCACAGCAGCAAGGTTTTTGACCCGTTGCCATGAAAACGGATCAACCAGTGGAGCACAAACAACATATTCGTACTACAACTTTGTGCACATTGTTAAAAACATTATCTGATAATATAATGTTTGTAATGTCTTAATCCTTTTGAAACCTTTGATGTTGTTTTTCGTTTCTTCTCACTTTTGTTTATTGTTTACTTCACAGAGAAATAGAGAGAGACAGAGAAATAGAAAGAGAAATAGAGAGAGAGAGAAATAGAGAGGCAGAGCATGAGATAGAGAGAGGGAGACAGGGACACAGAGAAAGAGAGCAAAAGAGAGAGTGAGACAAAGAGAGAGAGAGATGGAGGGAGGGAGAGTGAGAGAGAGGGAGAGGGAAAGAGGGAGAAATTCCACTCTCCATCTGCTCTTTGAGTGCTGTGAATCCTACGATTATAATTTTCAGCTGCAGAAGGAAGGGGCAGATATATTTTGGTATTGCAGTCAGTCAGTTCACCGGGCTGGCCATGTCACATCTTTGTTCTATTTCCTGCTGAGCGGCAGGCTGGCAGCTCACTACTCCATGTACACATAACGACATTGTTAAAAAACACGATGCAGTGGAAATGCCATCTTGACACTCTATCCCAGGCAGCCCTTCAGTTCAGACAGACTGAAATCGATTCAGAGATCCTCTCTGTTACCATTCCTTTCCCTCTTCCCTCTTAACATCAAATAGCCTCACCATGCAGTGTCCTGACTCCCGAACGTGCCCCTTCATCTCTGGGACTGTCTGACATGACTGTTTTTTTCTGTTGACAGACACTCAAGGCCAATGTCCAGTCGAGTGATTGATTGTGATCGGATGGATGACTGGCTGATTTATTCTGTTGCTTCATTAACTCTGTTCCTTTCCCTCATCCAGGTGTATTGGACCCAGACTGCAGGACTGTATTGGCATGATGGACAGGTAAATATCTCTTCAAATCCCTACTGTCCCCAAGGACAGACTGCGTATACAGACACACAAGTTCAACTTTGATTTATTTGTGATTTGTAAGTACAAGTTCATGCATTGAAATGTATCTTTGACGAGGGCTCAATAGTAAAAAGATGAGACACACACGTCTCCCCAGCAGAAAATGTCATGACAACCAACTGTGCCCACTGAGCAAGGCTTATATTTATTGCTACAGTGGTTCCTCTAAAAGTGGCGAGCTTACACCGCAGGACTTAGAGGTACCCAGCGTCACAGCTTCATTGCTCCAGACCACCACAAGGGGAGTTAGAGCACTCATTATGCATTTGGGTCCCAAGGTTTTTATATGACCAATCATAGAGAGTGGTTCAAATGACGAATTTGACGCGAGCCACCCGTCGCAGGTGACTTTCTTCAGCAAAGATGGCTGACAAAACATTACGGTGGAAGCAAATGTAAGTAATTATAACATCATGAGTCAAGAAAAAAAATTGCAAATGAGAGGAATATGTTAATGTAGAGAAAAACGATTGTGCATATTGTTTTGTCATAAAGTTAGTTTACGAAAATCACTATTTAGCCAGTTTGCTAGCTAGTGTTATGACACGAGTATGAAATTGTAATTCGTGTTGTTTAATGTTTTGGGACTCCTGAGAAAACCAGCAAACCAGGCTGTCGTCTATTGAAACTGTAGATGTAAAGCATTTCCTGCAAATTGAATGTACAATTGTGTAAGCTTGCCTTGCTTATATTTTCCATGCAATGCAGCTGAAGTAATATAGTTAGCTAGCTATGTACTTGCTTATTGTGTAGTGGAGGTTAAAATAACTGTATGGATGTGTCTGAATGGCATTAATGAAGCCTACGGATTGAGTAGAATATAATAACTTTATTGTGCCAAGGATGCAAGTCATATATACATGTAGTTATTCCCACGCATGAGATCCACACATTGTAGCCTGTACATTGAATATATTCACTGAGGATGTCATCTTCCTTGGCAAATAAAGGTGCGGTTCAGGTATGAATCTCTGTGAGACATTCTTTTTCAGTCATATCCAATACCAGGTGTATCAAACTCCATTCTTTGAATGATGCTGTGTCTGCATGTATGTATTACAATTATACACTTCAACAGTGTTTACCACTCCTGCTCCTGAGACATCAATGATTACACATTGTAACTATGCAATAGACTAGAACCATTATTTAAGTAAAAGCTGATTTGTAATTCATATATACAGAAAATAATAAATAAACACTACACTTTCTATGCATATCTACCTCCGTTTGCATTAATCTGAGTACACAGGATACAGTAGGTATAGTATTTCAATTAGATACTTAATTTCAACCAGTGGAGAATTTGAAACGCTTTATTTAAAGTTCATTATCCAGGTGTTATAAATACATAATACATGCATTAAAAATATTATGTTATAAATACAAGTTATATCTGTACTTCAATGCACATACGCATTATAAAAAAAGAGAAAGAAAGAGATGGGAAAGAGATGTAAAAGACAGAAAGGGAAAGAGGTAAGAGCAGAAGAGCCGGGAAGACAGCATATGATTAATGAATGACCTACCCTAATATTCTCTCAGTTCATCACAATTACATAGTGTCTCCTAACCAGCCCTGGGCCCCCAGATGGCCCGAAGGTTATCTTAAGAGTGGGTGAGGTGTCGATGACGTGACTGGCTTCCGCTCTCACATCAACACATACCTGCAGACGAGAGACAGATGGATAGAGAGAGAGAATGATTAAGCTTTGTTTTTTTATTCTAACACTGTCAGTCATCAGGAGGTGAAATACAAAACTGACCTTGAATCATTAACTCTGGGACTACTACATCTCTCTGTATTTCAATAGAAAGTATCTCTTTAATAATACTTCTGTTGACCCAACCAAGTGACCTCTCACCTATGATGATGCTGTGCCCTCTGTCAGCTAGTTCAGATGCGGGAAGGGTTCACCAACACAGCTGATATAACCTAGAGGATTTAGGGAGAAGGGGGAGAAGGATGAAGTGAAGGAGAGAGACTTATTGAGAAAATAAGGGGGTTAAAGAGACTGTGTTCAACAGAAATATGTGTGTGTGTAGTCTCACCTGGTGTCCACACTAAGTGATACTTTATGCTCAAAAACAGACATGAGGACAAACAATATAATATCATTATTAGACTTTTTCATTACCAGATCATTGGGAATTACTAAAGTATAATATCCCTTAAAACAAGTCATGATAACATTGGATAGATAGATACATGTGTAGCATCTGGCAATAGCAGGATCATATCAAGGATTGCATCACAAATGAATAAATAACACTTGAAGCTTGATGACTTGATCATTTGAATCAGCTGTGTAGTCCTTAAGCAAAAACAAAAATGTGCACCCCTTTGAGTCCCCAGGACCAGGATCTTCATTGGGACCTCTTAATCTGCAGACAGGCTTTCACAGCTCTCTGTATCCAAGGACAGAAAACCTCACAAAAGACTTCATTATACTCAAATTAGACAGCACTGAATATGATGTTCTCTGTCCTCACTTCTAGGGACAGGAACTACACAAAAGTACCTGCTCTATCCAGAATATCCCACTCTCTAACTTTGACAGCTGGGCCTGCTATCCTTTCACTCTCCTCCATGGCTGTTTGCTAGCTACCTACACATGTATTTTACAGTTTATATCTCAAGATAGCTAGCTAATATGAAGTGAGGTAGTTGGTCAAATATAATTAACTTAGCTAGCTGTCTATACAGTATGTATGTAACGGCTTTCTTCCTGGGATGAAGGAGAGGACCAAAACGCAGCGCGGCTAGTGTTCAACATGTTTAATAAAGAATAAGAACGTGAACACTACAAGCTACAAAACAATAAACGTGAAAACCGAAAAATGTCCTATCTGGTGTAGAACACAAAGACAGAAAACAATCACCCACAAACCAACAGTGCAAACAGGCTACCTTAATATGGTTCCCAATCAGAGACAATGACAAACACCTGCCTCTGATTGAGAACCATATTAGGCAAAACAACAAACCCAACATAGAAACACAAAACATAGAATGCCCACCCAGCTCACGTCCTGACCAACTAAACAAAGAAAATAAGGTCAGGAACGTGACAATGTAAACTAGCTAGCTACGTTGGCAGCTCATTTGAGTTAAAATGCACTGTAGCTAGTTACTGAAGCTAATAATACATAGTTTAAAACATTTGAAATGTACTTACTTGAATAGGTTCTCCCACCCATGTGGACAATTGAAAACAGAGCAGCAAAGTTGATTTGTCACCAGAGCGGTTTGAGCATATTACTATTTGCCTGTGAATAACCAGACCTTCATACAAACTTGATATGCTGAATTTTGGACGCACAATCAAAGTTGCTGCCATATCCTGCCAGCACACCCACAAGCGAGCCACTCAGGCAGAGAATGACATGTGGAAGAGAGCAAGGAACAAAATGGGAGTAACAATCCGGTCTAAATAACAAGTGGAAAGGGGAAAAAGTATTATTATTAACCCCACATTATAATTATATAAAAGCCCCTTAGATATTCTGTGTTTCGACAGCTGGAGGCATTTTGTTTTTCACAAGCGGACTTACTGTAGCAGGCTGTGAATTATGCAAACAACGTGTAAGGCACAGGAAAACGAACTTGGTATAAACAGAGTTGTTTAATAAGTGCTCATAAAACAATAATATAAGTGGTACAAAACCCGTTGCACACCAACACATGACGTGCACATAACATACAATAAAACAATCTCCAACAAGGACATGAGGGGAAACAGAGGGTTAAATACACAACATGTAATTGATGGGATTGGAACCAGGTGTGAAGGAAGACAAGACAAAACCAATGGAAAATGAAAAATAGATTAGTGATGGCTAGAAGATCGGTGACGTCGACCGCCCGAACAAGGGGAGGGACGAACTCGGCGGAAGTCGTGACACACCTTTCTAGGATGGGCTATTAGCTGAACAAAAGACTATTCAACCTTTACTAAAGAATTGTCTAATAGCCGAGCTAGGTGTGAAAAATCCCCCTCCCCAACTTGCAACAAATAATTTGTTTCGACCTTTCTAAGGCACTGCATCTCAGTGCAAGAGGCATTACTACGGTCCCTGGTTCGAATACAGGCTGTTTCACATCCGACCGTGATTGGGAATGCCATAGCGCAGCACAAAATTAGCCCAGTGACATTCGGGGTAGGCCTTCATTGTAAATAAGAATTTGTTCCTACCTGACTTAGTTAAATAAAGGTTACATTAAAAAAACTGGTGGCAACCACAGTGCAATCAATAGGAGCTGAACAGTGGCTGGTGCTGAAAATATAGCTAACTTGTTATGCAAGTGTTGCACACCAACAGATGGAGAAAACCTACACCAGTCGAGCAATTCATTTCAACAACAATCTTCATTTTAATTTGACTTTACAAACAACAAGAGGACTTAATTGGAGTCTATTTCTTTGGAGCCTAGACATTTATAAAATAACTTAACTGGCTGATGCAGGTTCGATACCCATGCCGGCCACCACTGGGAGACCCATGAGGAGGCTTTTGGTTTTAATTTAGAATCCTCCAATCCTCTATATGTAATTATTGGCGGAGAGTCACGTCATATTTTTCAATATACTGTAGGCCTACCGTAGGCGACATGAGTCTAACTAGTGTTGAGTAATGTGCTGTTAAAAGTGGTGTAGGTCTTATTTATTTAAAGAGTATATTGAAGTTAGAAGCAGTAGGATTTGAATGAAAAGTCTACAACTATTTTTGCATCTTTTTGCGCTGCTCTGAGACAAGCATGGGGACTGGTCTTGATAATTCAATGAGATTTTTATTTTCACTTAATCTCCGTTTGGGTATTGGTTAGACTAGAATAAAAAAATGTGGGTGCAGAAATGTTATGCTCTTAGTGTAACCTTTATTTAACTAGGCAAGTCAGTTAAGAACAAATTCTTATTTACAAGACAGCCTACTCCTTCCTCCCCGTCGGGGAATTGAACCCCAAAAGTTTGGACACACCTACTCATTCAAGGGTTTTACATTGTAAAAGAATAGTGAAAACATTAAAACTATGAAATAAAACATATGGAATCATGTAGTAACCAAAAAAGTGTTAAACAAATCAAAATATATTTTATATTTGAGATTCTTCAAAGTAGCCACCCTTTGCCTTGATGACAGCTTTGCACATTTTTGTAATTCTCTCAACCAGCTTCATGAGGTAGTCACCTGGAATGCATTTCAATTAACAGCTGTGCTGGGGGGGTACACAGAAGATAGACCTATTTGGTAAAATAATGGTAAAAGTTCATATTATGGCAAGAACACCTCAAATAAGAAAAGAGAAACGACAGTCCATCATTACTTTAAGACATGAAGGTCAGTCAATGTGGAACATTTCAAGAACTTTCAAAGTTTCTTCAAGTGCAGTCGCAAAAAACATCAAGCTATGATGAAACTGGCTCTCATGAGGACTGCCACAAGAAAGACCCAGAGTTACCTTTGCTTCAGAGGATAAGTTCATTAGAGTTACCAGCCTCAGAAATTGCAGCCCAAAGAAATGCTTCACAGAGTTCAAGTAACAGACACATCTCAACACCAACTGTTCAGAGGAGACTGTGTGAATCAGGCCTTCATGGTTAAAATTTCTGCATAGAAACCAATAATAAAGCACACCAATAAGAGAGACAATGCTAGGGCCAAGAAACACGAGCAATGGATATTAGACTAGTGGAAAACTGTCCTTTGGTCTGATGAGTCCAAATGTGAGATTGTTGGTTACAACCGCCATGTCTTTGTGAGACGCAGAGTAGGTGAATGGATGATCTCCGCATGTGTGGTTCCCACCATGAAGCATGGAGGAGGAGGTGAGATGGTGTGGGGTGCTTTGCTGGTGACACTGTCTGTGATTTATTTAGAATTCAAGGCACACTTAACCAGCATGGCTACCACAGCATTCTGCAGCGATATGCCATCCCACCTGGTTTGCACTTAGTGGGACTATCATTTGTTTTTCAACAGGACAATGACTCAAAACACACCTCTAGGCTGTGTAAGGGCTATTTGACAAAGGATAGTGATGGAGTGCTGCATCAGATGACCTGGCATCTACAATCACCCGACCTCAACCCAATTGAGATGGGGTTGAGATAGTGAGAGGAAACAAAAAGGAAGAACAGAAGAGAACAGAGGGACAGAACACATCATTCTAAAGGCCTAATAGAACAGCTTCCCCCTATAGGACTATGCTTAGAAAGAAACAGCACAGCACAGAAGAGAGATGCCAAATTGGCTTAAAAATGAAGACCGAAACAAAGGCATAGTGGAAAAACACACTACTTGGCCAAAGCATCCTGATCTCAAGGCAGAGCTGAGCTGAGCTGAAAGGAGCTGTGTAAGAGCAGAGAGAAAGAGACGTTAATGACTGCTAATTCATTCCAAGCTGCATCTCAAATGACACTATTCCCTATGCAGTGCACTACTTTTGACCAGAGCTTTATGGTCACTATATAGGGAATAGGTTGCCATTTGAGACACAGCAACAGCCTGCAGTAGCCTAGGTCTCACTCTCCACTGATCCACTACTCTACTATCTACTATCTGACGATCTGATTTACTACTATACTATTTGATTCAATTCTACTATCTCATTCAGTACTCTACTATCTGATTCAGTACTCTACTATCTGATTCAGTACTCTATGTGATTCAATGCTCTTCTATCTGATTCACTACTCTACTATCTGATCCACTTCTCTTCTATCTGAGGCAATGAGGGGAGAATGTCAGGGTGAGCTGATGATGGGAGATAGGGAGAGGCTGTGGGGTGAAGATGGGGTGAGGAGGAAGAGAGGTGAAAGAGAGGAGGAGGGGTGAAGGTGGATGAGGAGAAGTGCTAGTAAACAGATAAAGTTCCTAGGCTGTGAGGGGAAAAGCCTCCGTACATACAGGATGTTGACAGCAGAGTAACAGAGAATACCCTGATAGAACTATGTGACTGTGATTGTAGCATACCAAGTTGGTGAAGTGGCTTTGGAACATGTTTTAGAGAAGCTATGGTTTAACTGAGCAGAACAGGAAGGCAGCTTATAATTGCTTGGGGCCAATGTTGAGAAGACAAAGACTCTCAGAGCTCAGACATACAGTTGAAGTCGGAAGTTAACATACACCTTAGCCAAATACATTTAAACTCAGTTTTTCACAATTCCTGACATTGTATACTATTAAAAATTCCCTTTCTTAGGTCAGTTAGGATCACCACTTTATTTTTAGAATGGGAAATGTCAGATTAATAGTAGACAGATGTATTTATTTCAGCATTCATTTCTTTCATCACATTCCCAGTGGGTCAGAAGTTTACACACACTCAATTAGTATTTGGTAGAATTGCCTTTACATTTTTTTTACTTGGGTAAAACGTTTCGGGTAGCCTTCCACAAGCTTCCCACAATAATTTGGGTGAATTTTGGCCCATCTCTCCTGACAGAGCTGGTGTAACTGAGTCAGGTTTGTAGGCCTCCTTGCTCACACACACACTTTCAGTTCTGCTCACAAATTTTCTATAGGATTTAGGTCAGGGCTTTGTGACGGCCACTCCAATACCTTGACTTTGTTGTCCTTAAGCCATTTTGCCACAACTTTGGAAGTATGCTTGGGGTCATTGTCGATTTGGAAGATCCATTTGCGACCAAGCTTTAACTTCCTGACTGATGTCTTGAGATGTTGCTTCAATATATCCACCAATTTTTTCTTCCACATGATGCCATCTATTTTGTGAAGTGCACCAGTCCCTCCTGCAGCAAAGCACCCCCACAACATGATGCTGCCACCCCCGTGCTTCACGGTTGGGATGGTGTTCTTTGCTTGCAAGCCTCCCCCTTTTTCCTCCAAACATAATGATGGTCATTATGGCCAAACAGTTCTATTTTTGTTTCATCAGACCAGAGGACATTTCTCCAAAAAGTACGATCTTTGTCCCTATGTGCAGTTGCAAACTGTAGTTTGGCTTTTTTATGGCGGTTTTGGAGCAGTGGCATCTTCCTTGCTGAGCGGCCTTTCAGGTTATGTCAATATAGGACTCGTTTTACTGTGGATGTAGATACTTTTGTACCTGTTTCCTCTTGCATCTTCATAAGGTCCTTTGCTGTTGTTCTGGGATTGATTTGCACCTTTCGCATCAAAGTACATTCATCTCTAGGAGACAGAACGTGTCTCCTTCCTGAGCCGAATGACGGCTGCATGGTCCCATGATGTTTATACTTGTGTACTATTGCTTGTACAGATGAACATGGTACCTTCAGGTGTTTGGAAATTGCTCCCAAGGATGAACCAGACTTATGGAGGTCTACAATAATTTTTCTGAGGTCTTGGCTGATTTCTTTTGATTTTCCCATGATGTCAAGCAAAGAGGCACTGAGTTTGAAGGTAGGCCTTGAAATACATCCACAGGTACACCTCCAATTAACTCAAATGATGTCAATTAGCCTATCAGAAGCTTCTAAGGCCATGTCATCATTTTCTGGAATTTTCTAAGCTGTTTAAAGGCAAAGTCAACTTAGTGTATGTAAACTTCTAACCCACTGGAATTGTGATACAGTGAATTATAAGTGAAATAATCTGTAAACAATTTGTGTCATGCACAAAGTAGATGTCCTAGCCGACTTGCCAAAACTATAGTTTGTTAACAAAACATTTGTGGAGTGGTTGAAAAACGAGATTTAATGACTCTAACCTAAGTATATGTAAACTTCCGACTTCAACTGTACATTGGGTTCCACAGCTGATCTGACATTGTGTCAACCCTCTTCTTCTTTCCTTCCTACTCCTTGCCACAGGCTGCTGTGTAAGGCTGTCTCATATAATAGAGACTAGACTGTCATCTGCACACTGTCACTCTCTGCGTTTTGACCCTCTCTCTCTCTCACACACACACACACACACACACACACACACACACACACACACACACACACACACACACACACACACACACACACACACACACACACACACACACACACACACACACACACACACACACACACACACACACACACACACACACACACATACACACACACACACGCTGATTGTCATATTGGCTCAAAATAGAAAGAGGAGAGAAAGGAGGGATATCACTCCATACCCCATTCTCCACTTTCCATTTGGGCATGTCTCTACAATGTTTACTAGGAGTATGCCTATGCTTTCCTACAAATTACAACTATGTCTCTTGAAGCCACTTCCTCCACAAATCATCATGTAGTCCCTTACTACAGTAAATCCATTCCTGTAATATTGTGTAGGAGAGGGGTGGAGCTGGGAGAATGAGCAGGTGCACCCTGCCGTGGTCAAATGTAGCACACTACGTACAGTAGGGAATAGAGGAGTAATTTGGGAGGCACCCGATAACCGAAAGATTGGGGGGGTGTTTCATGTGATTCCAGAAGTGAGCTGAGTGTGATAACATGTAATGGGCCTGTGATGTACCAGGTGGCTGATAGCTTTCCTGCTGATGTAAAACATGACTGGAGTGTGCTGACGCCGCCACTCTGCTCTGTTCTGTTCTGCCAAATGAGCCATTTTTATTAAGATAGAGAATAGGGTCTATTCACTCAGATACACCATCTCATCTTCTCACCTACAGTATTCTGTGTCTGCGTCCTAAATGGCACTCCATTCCCTATATACACTTTTGACCAGGTCCATAGGGGTATGGTCAAAAGTAGTGCACTATGCAGGGAATAGGGTGCCATGTGGGACGTGACCCAAAGTTCCCAGCACTCAGCACAGACAGACAGGCAGACAGGCAGGCAGGCAGACAGGTTGAGGTGTAGAGGGTTGGAGAGATCATGGAAAGTGCTGATCACACATGCTGAATGGAATATATTATTTTTATTCAATTAGAAAAATGTCCTGACTTTCATTTCTTTCCCTTCTTTGAACTAACTGCCTAACATTGTAACAGGACACCTGCAGATGCTAGATCATGTATTTTGTCAAAGGTTGTAAGCTAAGTAAGAATTGTCCCAAGCTCTAGTCAGCCAAGTCTGTTGTGACCTCTGGAGTAAGTGCTTATCAGACCTGGTTTCAAATAATGTTTGTTTCCTTTCAAATATTTGTAGCATTTGATTAAACCTGCTTGACCTGCCAGTTGGACAAACTAGTCCATTGGTTTCACTGTACCAGCCAATAATAGGTCAAACAAGAGCAGCTAAACTATTTTAAAGAAAACAAATAGCTAGTATCTAATACTGTGTCCCTATCTCACATCTCTCTCCCTCAGGACTCCCCTGATTGCAGCCGGGGTGATAGGTGGCCTCTTCGTGGTGGTTATCGTGGCTCTGAGCGTAGCCGTGTCCTTCCGCAGGAAGAGCATCAAGAAGAAGAGAGCCCTGCGACGCTTCCTCGAGACAGAGGTATGGAGTGTGAATACACACACACCAAACACACGCGCAAGTGCACACACACGCACAGGCACACACACACACACACACACACACACACCTGGAGACAACGTTTGGAATGTGGATGTGATAATCAAGGATAGAGGTATGTACTTCAAGTATTCTGGAGACAGGACAGGGTAAGGACATCTTGAGATGTGGATCATAGACAAACCTTCCATTGGGCTCTCGTCTAAATATAGGGAATAGGGTGCCAATTGGGACGTAGTACGAGTTTACAGTACAAAGACTTTGCAATGATTAGTTTTGAAGTTTCAGTTCCAGAGTTCACTATCATCCTACATCCTAATCTTAGTGTGATGGACTTCCCTTCACTCACTGCTTTATGAAGAGCTGTAATATCACAGAGCCAGTAGTGCCAATCTCTCTCGTGGCATGTGATGTGCTCTGTTATAGGTGAGGGCCACCAGAGGCTATGAGAACACAGAGTGGCCTCTCTCCCTCTTCTCTCCTTCCTCTCTCTGTCATATCCTCTCTCTCTCTCTCGCTCTCCTCTGTGGCCTTTCTCCCTTATATATCCTGTCCTCTCTCGAGCCTCCCTCTCTACGTCCTCTTCCCCCCTCTCTCTCCTCTCTGTTCTCTCTCCTCTCTTCTCTCTCTCTCTCTCTCTCTCTCTCTCTCTCTCTCTTCTCTCTCCTCTCTCTCTCTCTCTCTCTCTCTCTCTCTCTCTCTCTCTCTCTCTCTCTTCTCTCTCTCTCTCTCTCTCTCTCTCTCTCTTCTCTCTCTCTCTCTCTCTCTCTCTCTCTCTCTCTCTTCTCGTTCTCCTCTGTTGCCATTCTCCCTCATCTCTTTATTCTCTCTCCCTCCACTCTGTCTTGTGCTCCCTCTGTCTCGTCTCCGCCCGCTCTTCCCTCCTCTCTCCCCTTTTCATCCCTCTCCTAGCTACTCATTAACCTTCTTCCGCTTCCTTTCTCGATCACTCTCCTCAGCATCCCACCTCTATTCTGTTAATGTTTTAGAATACCAGACCTTCAACCCAGTCAATATATTGCAAGAGAGTTATTTTGGCTCGTACCTCTGTACTTTTTTGATGAACGGGACGTATATGCACAAAAAATATCATCAGTATCGCATATTGACGCTGGACTCTGAACAGGAACACAAACAACACACAAACATCAACCCTTACTAAAATCCAAATCATCTTGACTTGCTGTTTATAGAACATTATGCCACTGATACTTAACCTCGTCTAGAAATCAAACACAACATACATCTCACTTATACAACTTTACTTTATGTAAGGTTAGCATATGTCCGCTATGTCCTGTATCTGAGTTCTACAGAGTTTTGCTCTTGACCAGCATTACAACACTGTCTAAGTACAGGTACGAGGCAAACAGACTGCAGCAGAGCACCAGCACCCACCACGCACGCCGCACGAGCACGGCACGCACGCACGGATCGGCACGCCCACGCCGCACGCGACGCACACACACACACACACACAAACAAACAATCCTACAAGCCTATGCATAACAATGCTCCCTGCTTCCTCCTGACTCTGTAGCAGTACAGCAGAACTGTCTCCTGTCACTGTCTCTTTGGATAATTAGGCAGCTCATCCATCAAATGGAATAGACAGATGTCAGCCTGCATCCCAAATGGCACCCTATTCGCTACATAGTGCACTACTTTTGAACAGGGCTTGTAGGGGAACAGGTTGCCATTTGGGATGGAGCTCAGGCTGTACTCATGTCATCTGGATAACAGAAACCTTTTATTCTCTCATCATGGTTACATCCCAAATGGCACCCTATTCCCTACAAATGTAGTCCACTATACAATAAATAGGCTGCCATTTTGGAGGCATCCCCAGGCAAAACTAGTGTACTATGTAGGGAATAGGGGACCATGACGCAGCCCAAACAGGCAGGGAGGTGGGGAGCCGAGCGCAGATCTCTCATCCCCTCAAAACATCCATCTTAATGAATATCCCAGACAGCCTTGCTCCACTCCCTGCCACGCGACCCCAACCAGGAAGCGTTCTGTCTGCATTTGGAACTCTTAATGAAATATCAAGAGCATTGTCTCCCCCCTCTCCCTCGTCTGATCAGAATGAATGGATAGGATAGAGAGGAGATGGGTAAGTCCCTAATGGCACCTTATTCTAGGACAGAACCACTGCCAGGTCTGCATGTCTGCAAACAGCACCAGTACTGTACATGTGATCGGAGATATATGATATTAGTTATAACGATGACTGTGAAATAACATTAACAGGCAGCGTATCATTCAGTTTCACTTTAATTGAGTTTCAGTATACTAGCCATGTTTTGGGTTCATATTTGAGTCCCATTCAGTACTGTAGCTACTAGCTACATACTGTGAGATGCCTGATGCATACAGTTGAAGTCGGAAGTTTACATACACTTAGGTTGGAGTCATTAAAACTCGTTTTTCAACCACTCCACACATTTCTTGTTAACAAACTAAAGTTTTGGCAAGTCGGTTAGGACATCTACTTTGTGTGTGACACAAGTCATTTTTCCAACAATTGTTTACAGACAGATTATTTCACTTATACTTCACTGCATCACAGTTCCAGTGGGTCAGAAGTTAACATGCACAAGTTGACTGTGCCTTCATCTCCTAGAGATGAACGTAATTTGGTGCGAAAAGTGCAAATCAATCCCAGAACAACAGCAAAGGACCTTGTGAAGATACTGGAGGAAACAGGTACAAAAGTATCTATGTCCACAGTAAAACGAGTCCTATATCGACATAACCTGAGAGGCCGCTCAGCAAGAAAGAAGCCACTGCTCCAAAACCGCCATAAAAAAGCCAGACTATGGTTTGCAACTGCACATGGGGACAAAGATCGTACTTTTTGGAGAAATGTCCTCTGGTCTGATGAAACAAAAATAGAACTGTTTGACCATAATGACCATCGTTATGTTTGGAGGGGGAATAAAGGGATGCTTGCAAGCTGAAGAACACCATCCCAACCGTGAAGCAAAGACTGGTGCACTTCACAAAATAGATGGCATCATGAGGTAGGAAAATTATGCGGATATATTGAAGCAACATCTCAAGACATCAGTCAGGAAGTTAAAGCTTGGTCGCAAATGACCCCAAGCATACTTCCAAAGTTGTGGCAAAATGGCTTAAGGACAACAAAGTTAAGGTATTGGAGTGGCCGTCATAAAGCCCTGACCTCAATCCTATAGAAAACTTGTGAGCAGAACTGAAAAAGTGTGTGCGAGCAAGGAGGCCTACAAACCTGACTCAGTTACACCAGCTCTGTCAGGAGGAATGGTCCAAAATTCACCCAACTTATTGTGGGAAGCTTGCGGAAGGCTGCCCGAAATGATGAAAGAAATAAAAGTTTAAATAAATAATTCTCTCTACTATTATTCTGACATTTCACATTCTTAAAATAAAGTGTTGATCCTAACTGACCTAAGACAGGGAATTGTTACTTGGATTAAGTGTCAGGAATTGTGAAAAACAGAGTTTAAATGTATTTGGCTAAGGTGTACGTAAACTTCCTACTTCAACTGTATGTGTCCTGTTTATTGCTAATGTTGAGGGCGGTATAGCGCTAGCTCACTCTGAGCGCTGCCTGCAGAGAGGACAGACAGAAAGACAGACAGGCATTCACTCTATCACTGTGGAGGAGAAGAGAGTAGGGGATGGGAGGAAAGGGGAGGAGAGGAGAGTACTCTGTGTTAATAGACAGTAGGTTCAGGTTCCATTAAAGCTCTCAACACCACATAGTGTAGTGAAAAGCCTGGATGTACTGCACTCTAAAACATGCTGGATTAAAAGCAACGCCATTTGGGTTATTTGGTAACCCATCACTGAGTAAATATTGAACAGAACATACATTGGGTTATTTGGTAACCCATCACTGAGTAAATATTGAACAGAACATACATTGGGTTATTTGGTAACCCATCACTGAGTAAATATTGAACAGAACATACATTGGGTTATTTTGACCCAGCCAGATCGATTGTTGGGATGACCCAAATATGGGTTAATGTATCCTTAAATTTGGTATTTTTTTACACTCACCCTGCGTTGACCTAGAAGCTGGGTCTTTTTTTAATTTACCCATATCTAATTTACTGTAGTATTGTCTGGACCACGACATGTGCCTGCTACTTACACAAAATACTCATAATTCAAAAAGAATTGCTTGACTAACCACCTCCTCTGATTACCTGGCTCCATCTGCACCTTTGTTTAAGAAACTCAATATCTTGTCTATTTTCGTCATTAATGCACGCCAATTATGTATTTTCATCTACAAATACTCATACCTCCCAGACAGTTGACCTTTCAATGGATTCTTCCAGGTTCATTCTGAAATGCATCTATATAACACAAGACACTGTGATAACCTTCACCCTCCCCACTGCCGCACCTCACATAGTCAATTCTCTATCAGATACAGAGGTACGATAGACTGGAATTGCCAAAACCTCATCATCCCTCAATAACTTTAAGCGTAGACTGGGGGTCAGTCTGATGAACCAAACTACTCAGTAATCTCCTCCATATAGCCCAACTCACACTCACATCCACACATGCGCACACACATTTAAGCAAAACATATACTGTTTAAAAAAAAAGTGATTGCCTATCAGTTCATTTGTACCTTTTATGATTAGTAGGTTTTGTTATCTGTTTTAACAAACTATTTTATTTTTGTACACGTGTGTGGTATTTAGTTTTTTGTGGTGTGGTTTTTATAGAAGCCCGTATTTGTTGTTGTTGTTGTGATAGCTATACAACAGAACATGAATGACATGTATTCTCATGGGTGGCTAAAAAAAGCTATCTGAAAGTCACACCCCTACTAAACTATGCCTCCAGTCTTCTGATCTGACCCACTGGGTCATATCTCAATAACCCAGCCCCAATATCCCAGCAGTTTTTAAAGAACACAACAAACCCAACAACAACAAAGAACCCAACAAAGTGACCCAATGCCCTGCAACCCAGCAGTTGGGTCAACCAAACAACCCAGCATTTTTTAGAGTGTACCATACAGTTACAGTGCAATCAAGTGATGGTGCACTAGGCTCTTTACAAGTCGTTTCAATAATGACAAGATTGTGGCTTTTTCCACTGTACCTTACATTATTGCTCTCTCACACTCTCTCCATCCTCTTCTCCCCACTGTGCTGTCTTGGTTACCTGCATTCACACACACACACACAGGCACCACACGGCACACACACAACACACCACACACACACACACACAACACACACACACACACACAACAACACACACACACACACACACCACACACACACACACACACACACACACACACACACACACACACACACAACAACACCACACACACACACACACACACACCACACACCACACACACACACACACACTACCAAACCTCTTTCCTAGTTTTTTATCGAATGAAACCCTAGTGCTTTGACGTCAGTATTGTCGTTAGGGAGTAACAAAGCAGGGAATGACTCTACTCGTAGAGACTACTTAGTAAATTGTAAGTCGCTCGGATAAGAGCGTCTGCTAAATGACTTAAATGTAAATGTAAATGTAAATGGTGTAGTGTAGCAGTAGTCTTCCTCAGTTTTCAGCACCACAGATTAGAGGAGGTTGTGGACAGCTCCCTCCCTGTCCTTGCTACCACACATTCAGCACCTCATGTAATGGACTGATGTCCAGGGCGACGAGAGGTGACTGGATTGTTGTGCGATCCACTCTCTTTTCCTCCCCCTCTCTTTCCCCCTCTCCTTCCCTCTCCCTCTCCCCTTTCCTCTATCCTTCTTTTCCTCCCTCCCCTCTCCTCCCCACTCTGCTTCACTTCTCTTTCCACCCCTCTCATTCCCCATTCCCCCTCTCCTTAGCTCTAATTGCGATACTGATTTAGAATTCCATTAAATGAAGAACAGCTAGTGTTTTTTATCAGACAGCGAATGATGAGCCGGGGGGATGGCCTCAGCTGAGAAGAGCTGATTATCGCCCCCTCTTCTCTTCGATCCCTCGCCCCCTTCTTCTCCTCTTTTTTCTTCTCCGCTCTCTTCGTGATGCTTGACTCGTGTTATCTCTCTCCCCTCTCCTCGCTCTCTTTCTCTCGTCCCTCTCTCTCTCTTCTCTCCACTTTGCTCCTCTCGCCATTCTCTCCGTCCCTCTCTCTTTCTCTTCTCTCTCTCCTCTCCCTCCCTCCCTGTCTTTTCTCCTCTTCGCTCCGTCCCTCACTCTCTTCTCCTCTTCGCTCCGTCCCTCACTCTCTCTCTTCGCTCCTCCCTCACTCTCTTTCTCTTTCTCTCTCTTCGCTCCGTCCCTCACTCTCTGTCTTCTTTCTCTCTCTTCGCTCCGTCCTCCCTCCTGGTCTGTTTCTCTCTCTTCGCTCCGTCCTCACTCTCTTCTCTTTCTCTCTCTTCGCTCCGTCCCCACTCTCTTTCTTCTCGTCTCTCTTCGCTCCGTCCCTCACTCTCTTCTCTTTCTCTCTCTCGCTCCGTCCCTCACTCTCTATTCTCTTCTCTCTCTTCGCTCCGTCCCTCACTCTCTTTCTCTTTCTCTCTCTTCGCTCCGTCCCTCCCTGCTCTTTTCTCTCTTCGCTCCGTCCCTCACTCTCTTTCTCTTTCTCTCTCTTCCTCCTATCCCTCACTTCTCTTTCTCTTCCTCCCCTATTTATCTTATTTTCCCGTTCTTTCCTCCCTTTATCTCTCACCTCTCCTTCCCGCTCTTATCCTCTCTCTTACTCCTCCTCTCTCCCTCCCTCTCTCTGCCTCTACTTCATTCTTCTTCCACTGAAAAGATAATGAAAACAAACTACTCTCTCATACATTTCTGTTAAGTTTAAGAGTGCCATGGCCAATGGGAGATGTGCACTGTTGGTTGCGTAATTCCCCTTGAGGACAGATTGTAATTGACTCTGTTGATGACGAGGAACAACATATTGCAATATTGATCGATTAATTTATACTAATTGACTGATGAGATTATTTATTGTGTCTCCCTATCAGTTGTGGAAGCCCACTAGACACCTAGTGTACAGCCCCTAACCAGCCCAGCTCCGGCATCCTCAAAGAGACTGAACTCAAGAGTGTCAAGATACTGGGCTCGGCAGCCCGCTACCGTCACAAGTATCCCTTATCACAGTACACTCACATTAACCACAATCAACTGTTGCTCAATTAGAATTATGAGGTGTTTAAAGGTGGAAGTACAGAATGTGGAGGGAGAGGACTAGGAGAAAATGGGACTAGAAGATGAGGAGAGGACGGAGAGAGAAATGGACAGAGAAGCTGGAGGATGAGACGAGAAGGAAGAAGACAGAGAGATGAGGAAGACGCGAGAGAAAATGGACACGAAGGGGAGGGAGAGGACGGAAGGGAAGATGGACAGAGAGATGAAGGGAAGACAGGGAGAAATGACAGAGATATGATGGACGAGACGAGAGAGAACCGGACAGACAAAACCGAAAGAGGATTTCCGCGCTTGGCAATGTAAACAATGTTTCCCATGCCAATAAAACCCCTTAAATTAACTGAGAGAGAGAGAGAATTCCCATAGGCAACATAGTAAGGATCACATGCACATCCAGGTCAGTAGGCTGTACCAAGAGAGGAGAGCAAGCCCTTACTATGTCTCACCAGTGTTTAGAGGTCACTGAACTATTCTCACAAGTGTATGGTCCGTACTATTGGTCTCACAGTGTGTAGAGGTTCTGTACTATTCTCACAGTTATGGTCTGTTACTATTGTCTCACATGTAGAGGTCTGTTACTATGTCTCACAGTCTAAAGGTTCTTACTATTCTCACAGTGTTATAGGTACTGACTAGTCTCACAGTGTAGAGTCGTACTATGCTCACAGTGTAGAGGTCGTACTAATGTCTCACAGTGTAGAATTCGTGACGTATGTCTCACATTGTAAGGTCTTACTGATGTCTCACAGTGTAGAGTCTGTACTATGTTCAAGTGTAGAGGTCTGTTACTATGTCTCACAGTGTAGAGGTCTGTGTATCTTATGCCTCACAGTTGTTAGAGGTCTGCTGATCATGTCTCACAGTGTAGAGCGGTACTATGTCTCACAGTGTAGAGTCTGTACTATGTCTCAATGTTGTAGAGGTCTGCTACTATGTCTCACAGTTAGAGGTTCTGAACTGTCTCACAGTGTAGAGGTCTTGCTACTATGTCTCACAAGTAGAGGTCTGACTTATGTCTCACATGTTGTAGAGTCGTATTATGTTCACAGTGTAGAGTCGTATCTATGTCTCACAGGTAGATGTCTCTACTATCTCACAGTTGTGTAGAGTCTGTACTATGTCTCACAGTTTAGGTCTGTACTATTCTCACAGCTGTGAGGTCTTGTACATATGTCTCACAGTGTAGAGGTCTGTAACTATGTCTCACAGTGTAAGTCGTTGTACTATGTCTCATCATTGTAGAGTCGTGACTATGCTCACAGTGTTAGAGGTCTGGTACCTATTCTCACAGTGTATGAGTTCTGCACTAGTCTCACAGTGTAGAGCTGAACTATTCTCACCAGTGTTAGGTCTGAACTATGTCTCACAGTGTAAGGTCTGTACTTATGTCTTCCACAGGTAGTAGTTCGAACTATGTCCTTCACAGTGTAGAGTCTGTACTATGTCTCACAGGTAGATGTCTGAACTATGACTCACAGTGTAGAGGTCGTACTATGTCTCACAGTGTTAGATGGTTGCTGAACTATGTCTTCACAGTTTGTAGATTGTCTTCTATGTCTCACAGTGTAGAGTTCTGTTACTAGTCTCAACAGTTGTAGTATGTACTATGTCTCACAGCTGTAAGTTCTGCACTAGTCTCACAGCTGTAGAGTCTGAACATGTCTCACAGTTTAGAGGTCTAAACTATGTTCACAGTCTGTTAGAGGTCCTACTAGCTCTCACAGTGTTTAGAGGCTCTGAACTATTCTCACAGTTGTAAGAGGTCTTACTATGTCTCACCGCTGTTGAGTACTGAACCTATGTCTCCACATTGTAGAGGTCTGACTTTGTCTCCACATTAGATTCTGAAACTATGTCTCATTCAGTGTAATTTCTTGAACTTATGTCTCACAGTAGAGGTCTGTACTATGTTCTCACAGTGTAGAGGTCTGAGAACTATGTGCTCTCTACAGAGAGGTCTGGTACTATTCTCATCAGTGGTTAAGAGTCTGAACCTGGTCTCACCAGTGTAGAGTCCTGTACTATGTTCACATGTAGAAGGTCTAACTAGTCTTCACAGTGTAGATGGTCTGTTACTATGTCTCACAGTAGATGGTCTGTACTATGTCTCAAGTTATTAGTCTGACTAATGTCTCACAGGTAGATGTTTCTGAACTATTGTCTCCACGTGTAGAGTCTGAACTTTGTCTCACAGGTAGAGTCTGAACTAATGTCTCATCAGTTGTAGACTCTAACTGTTGTCTCACAGTGTAGAGTCGTACTAGTCTCACTGAGTTTAGAATGGTCGGAAACTACTGTCTTCACAGTCTTGGTTAAGGTTTTCTGAACGTTGTCTACAGTGTAGAGGCTTGTCTATTGGTCTCACAGTTGTGAGGAACTCGTACTGATGTCCTCCCAGTGTGTAGACAGTGATGCTAGTACTATGATCTCA
>NW_019957573.1:0-16651 GCF_002910315.2 Salvelinus sp. IW2-2015
CGGAATGACTTTAAAACCTCTCTGGGATAGGTGGGACGCCTGCGTCCCAGTTGGCCAATAGCCAGGGAAAATGCAGAGAGCCAAATTCAAAAAAATGATATACAATCAAACTTTCATTAAATCACACATGTAAGATACCAAATTAAAGCTACACTCATTGTGAATCCAGCCAACATGTCAGATTTCAAAAAGGCTTTTCGGCGAAAGCATAAGATGCTATTATCTGATGATAGCACAACAGTAAACAAAGAGAGTGTAGCATATTTCAAGCCTGCAGGCGCAACACAAAACACAGAAATAAAATATAAATCATGCCTTACCTTTGCGGAGCTTCTTTTGTTGGCACTCCAATATGTCCCATAAACATCACAAATGGTCCATTTGTTTGATTAATTCCGTCCATATATATCCAAAATGTCCTATTATTTGGCTCGTTTGATCCAGAAAAAAACTGCTTCCAATCACTACAAAATATCTAAAAAATGACCTCTAAACTTTGCCAAAACATTTCAAACTACTTTTGTAATACAACTTTAGGTATTTTTAAATGTTAATAATCGATCAAATTGAAGACGGGTCTATCTYTTTTCAATACAGGAGGACAACAAACTAACGCTACTTTTCTAGTCTTGCGCAACTCTCGAACAGTACACATAACGTTACACTGATTCCAGATGGCCGTACTTCTTCATTGCACAAAGGAATAACCTCAACCAATTTCCAAAGACTGGTGACATCCAGTGGAAGCGGTAGGAACTGCAAACAGGTTGATTAGAAATCTAGTATCCCAATGAAACCTCATTGAACAGACAGTGACCTCAAAAAAAGAAAATCTGAATGGTTAGTCCTCTGGGTTTTGCCTGCTACGTAAGTTCTGTTATACTCACAGACATGATTCAAACAGTTTTAGAAACTTCAGAGTGTTTTCTATCAAAATCTACTAATAATATGCATATTTTATATTCTGGGGATGAGTAGAAGGAAGTTGAATTTGGGCACGCTATTTATCCAAAAGTGAAAATGCTGCCCCCTATCCTAGAGAAGTTCATCCCTACCATTGTGACAATGAGTCGTCATAATGCTGCATCAAATATACATGATCTTAGGGCATTGGCAAATACAATGTAAGTCATTTAATTATTGTACCCCTAATTGCACCGAATACATCTGTTTACCCTACACCTATTGTAAGCAGTAATCATGAGCCCATAAACCAGTTACACTGTTAGCACTGAGTCGGTGTGCAATAGTAGGAAGACCACTTTATGCAGCTCATCCTGCACTATCAACTCCAATGTAAATAACATGAGTAAGTCCACCTCTGATACGCTTCCCAGTAAAGCATTAAAAACAATCAAGCAACCCAGAAAAGTGCTAAAAAACAGCCCATATTAACATATGTAGCCAAAGAAACAAGGTCCATGAAGTCAATAACTTGCTTGTAACAGATGGCAGTCATATTCTGACTATCTCTGAAACTCACTTAGATAATACCTTTGATGATAGTGGTAGCAATACATGGCTATAACATCTACCGAAATGCCAACAGAGGCGGTGTTGCGGTCTATATTCAGAACCACATTCCTGTAAAGCTTAGAGACGATCAAATGTTAAATACTGTTGAATATGGCTACAAGTTAATCTGCCTCACCTAAAGCCCAAGTGTAGCTTTAATTTGGTGTCTTTCATGTGTGATTTCATGAAAGTTTGATTTTTATAGTAATTTATTTGAATTTGGCGCTCTGCATTTTTACTGGCTTTTGGCCAAGTGGGACGTTAGCATCCCACATATTCCAGAGAAGTTAACTGAGCTGGTCTTGGATCATTTACCAGTCATTGTTTCAACACAGCTTTGAAATGCGTGGACAGAGTCCAGGAGCCAAGATGATTACTCTGTCATTCCTGTAGAGTATCTTCTGTTTCCAGAAGGTGTCAAAGTTATCAATAAAAGTGACTCCAGCAGAGCTAAAGTAGTCTTTTCCAGATGTGTAATGCCAGCAGTCTGCTGAATCTTTCACACCCGCGGCCCAACGATGGTACTGGACCTGAAATTATTGGCCGTTTTTTGGAGTCTTTTAATGCTAACATCAGTTCTTTAAAATCCATTTTCAAATGTTCTGAGCTAGCCCTCCTGATGTTGTTTGACCCCACATGGACTATGAGTGTCAGCGTCAGCTCCCTGCATCTGTGGTAGAACAGTCGGAAGCAGCCTTGTCATGTCCTGTACTTGTGCTCCTTGGTAGCACAGGGTTTTTGCCTTGGGGAACGAGATGTTTCTCAGCATAGGGCTGCCTATGATGACAGCTGGTGATGTACAATGGGCCGGTCTCTCAGGCAGCTTCACGGTCTGGTGAGGCTGGGAGCTCCTAGGATCTGAACCCGAGGTAGAAGCCACCGGAGAGGGAGACAGAGCCGAGGACGAAGACACAGGTACCTCCGGATCCGATCTTGATTGGTAAGCCACCACGGACGAAGGCCCCGGAACCTCTGGATCCAGGGCGGCAAAGCTGTTTCTGGTCCGGGCTCTACATCTCCATGGAGCCCCCCGTTGCCAGAGGACGCCTTCTTCGACTTCCACGGCGAGTGACATACCTCCACGGCTGGTTAGTTGGGTCGAGATCAGCTCCGTTCTCCAGGGAAGTGGGAGACCCCTTCGGGGATGGAACCCTGCCTAGCACCGGCCAGTCGACTGTGGAGAACCGACACGGCGGAGACACTTCCACCAGACCAGAGCGGCATCCTGATACTGGGGTGGAAGAAAAATAAAAAGTAGGTGGGCGTGGGTTCCCCGGTAGCTTATGTAGGTTTGTTACTTGCTAAGAGTAGCTACTTCGTTCCTGTAGTCCTCCGCAAGCAAGCAGTTGCTACATTGAAAGTCAACGCGGTTCACATTGTCTAGACGATTCTGTGCTTCCATCTTTGTGGAAGTAGTTTGGTAGAAGGCCCTTTCCTGTTACAGCATGACAATGCCCCCGTGAACAAAGCGAGGTCCATACAGAACTGGTTTGTCAAGATCGGTGTGGAAGAACTTGACTGGCCTGCACAGAGCCCTGACCTCAACCCCATTGAACACCGATGAATTGGAACGCCGACTGCAGGCCAGGCCTAATTTCCCAACATCAGTGTCCGACGTCACTAATGCTCTTGTGGCTGAATGGAAGCAAGTCCCTGCAGCAATGTTTCAACAGCTAGTGGAAAGCCTTGCAAGAAAAGAATGGAGGCTGTTATAGCACTCCCCCCCCCCCCCCCTTCCACCATGATGCTGGCCCATGTTGACGCCAATGCTTCCCACAGTTGTGTTAAGTAGGCTGGATGTCCTTTGGGTGGTGGACCATTCTTGTTACACACAGGAAACTGTTGAGCGTGAAAAACCTAGCAGCGTTGCAGTTCTTGACACGAACCAGTCCACCTGGCACCTACTACCATATCCCGTTCAAAGACATTTACATATTTTGTATTTTCTATTCACCCACTGAATGGCACACAAATCCTTGTCTCAATTGTCCTAAGGCTTAAAAATCCTTCTTTAACCTGTCTCCTCCCCTAAACTGATTGAAGTGGATTGACATCAATAAGGGATCACACTTTCACCTGGATTCATCTGGTCAGTCCATGTCATGGAAAGAGCATGTTTTGTACGCTCAGTGTACATTGCATTTGGAAAGTATTCAGACCCCTTGACTTTTTTCACATTTTGTTACATGACAGCCATGACAGCCTTTTAATCCATTCTAAAATGGATTAAATAATTATTTTCCTCATAGATCTACACAATATCCCATAACGACAAAGCAAAAACGTTATTCATTTTTTTTAATAGATGTATTAAGGATTAAACACAGAAATATAACATTTACGTAAGTATTCAGACCCTTTAGTCAGTACTCTGCAGATCCTCTCAAGCTCTGTCAGGTTGGATGGGGAGCATTGCTACACAGCTATTTTCAGGTCTCTCCAGAAATGTTTGATCGGGTTCAAGTTTGGGATCTGGCTGGGCCACTCAAGGACATTCAGAGACTTCTCCCGAAGCCACTCCTGCGTTGTCTTGGTTGTGTGCTTAGGATCATTTCCTGTTGGAAGGTAAACCTTTGCCCCAGTCTGAGTTCCTAAGCGCTCTGGAGCACGTTTTCATCAAGGAACTTTCAGCATTTTGCTCCGTTCATTTTTCCTTCGATCTTGACTAGTCTCCCAGTCCTTTTAGCTGAAAAACATCCCCACAGCATGATGCTGCCACCACCATGCTTTACCGTAGGGATGGTGCCAGAATTCCTCCAGACGTGACGCTTGAGAATCTTGTTTCTCATGGTCTGAGAGTCCTTTAGGTGCCTTTTGCCAAACTCCAAGCAGGCTGTCATGTACCTTCTTTTTTTTTACAGAGTGGCTTCCATCAATCAATCATTTTTCGGCAGGAATCTTGTTCTGGTGGTCACTAGCTGGCACAGCCACAACCAAAGCAGGCTGCAGATTACATAACACAAGCGTTATCCTCCATAAGAGATTGTCATTATTTATTTACCATGATTAAACGTAGCCACCAGGAGAGATAAGTATTGTAGTATAGACACTCCTGTTGGCTGTTACAATCCACACTGAAGGTCAAAAGTGTTTGATATTTTGGAAAACAACCTGAAATGTCCTCAGATAAAGTTGTTTATTTTTTATTATTATTATTATATATATTTTTTTTAAGGGGTGGATCAGCTTAATATTGCAGAAAGAATGTTGCTACCAATGTAATTGTCTGCATCATTTCGAATCCCCCATATTTTTGGGGTCAATATATCCATACATGTATGCATACATATACACATACTGTACATACACATACCTATACAGACATACATACTTTAAAAAAAATAATATACCTTTATTATTATTCCCCGCAAACCCTACCACCGATCCCCCAATTGGAGTAAACTAATAAACACTTCTGCTTTTACTTTCAATTTATACATCTTATACACATTTTACACACACAGTCTACTTTACAATAGTTCTCTCTTGTTTGTTCTTAGTCCTTCCTCTATTTCTGATGTCCATCTAGTTTGATTTCTATTTGTAACTGTGCTATTTCACAAAAGTTCCGAACCTATATACATTTTACAGATCCCGTATGTTTTACATTGTTTATCTTGTTATTAGTCCCACCCTTCAGCTCCATTCAACCCCTCCCATCTATCTCTCAACATCATCCATTTTGGATTTCTATTTGCCATATATTTTTCAACTGTGCTGTGATGCTTCACAAAATAATTGAACCTTCCTATTCTCATAACTTCTACAGATTGTAAATTTAAAAAAATGTTTTGCTAAAATAATTATTATATTATTGATTGATTGACTATGGCTTTTCAAATCACCCAGTATTGCTATCTGTATCGTTAGTTCTAGGCAAATGTTGCAATTCTTCAGCCATTCCTGGACCTGTGACCAAAAYCGAGCTACATATGGACAATACCAAAATAAATGATCTAATGACTCTGCCTCCTCACAGCAGAATCTGCAGAGCTGGGAAGATTGTATCCCCCATATATATAACATTCTATTAGTTGCAAGAATTTTGTATAGTAATTTAAATTGAAAAAATCGAAGTTTTGAATCCGGTGCTGTTTTGCGTATCAATTCATAAACCATGTGCCATGGAATGGGTACATCGAAAATCTCTTCCAAACTATTTTGCAATTTATATGGCACAGCTGTCAGTTTTTTGGTCCTTAAATGAAATTGGTATATGTTTTTATTTATCACACTTTTCTTTAACCATTTATGTTCTTTAATATAGGGCCGACATACAAGTTCCTTACTTTTTCCCCTTCTACTTGCCTCTTCCATTTTTGTGGTAATGCTGCAATTAATTGGTTGTAATTTTGGGTAGAGCAGACATTTCCATATGTCTGTGTTAGCTGCATGTGTGACATAACTCCACCAGTCCTATTTATGATATCATTCACTAAAATTATACCTTTTTTAAAAATGTCTTCGATAAATACATTTTTTTTAATCAATTACTATATTTGAATTTAACCACAATATTTGTTGTACTATTTCTTCCGTGCTTTCAGGTGGATTAAACTGAAATTGCAACCAACTTTCTAAGGCTTGTTTAAAAAATCATGTTATTTTGGAGGATATATCCTTATCAAACAACCGAAAGTGAGCAGGTGTAATCTGAATAAAGGGAAAAAGGCCCTTCCTCAGATAAAGTTAATGGGATTGTGTAAGGAAACATATTTCATTGACTTTCCTTGATCAAAAATGTGCCGACATACCCATAACTCAAGTGTTTGCATAAAAACCTTCAACATGGCAAAACAGGTATGTTATAATTTCCTCAAGAAAAAAAAAATGTGAACTTGGTTTACAATACAATTATCAGGCTCTTAACAGGGCAATAAATCGCTCACTATTTAATCAAATACATGTGCGCAACGACCATGAACACAGAATGGCACAGGCAGTGAAAGGTGGCCAGTCCTCTTCTGGCTGTGTCAGATGGAGATTATAAAAGTACCTAGCCATTAAGGCCAGATCATTATTCAAGATGTTCAAAAGTTCATAGATGACCAGCAGGGTCAAATAATAATCACAGTGGTTGTAGAGGGTGCAACATGTCAGCACCTCAGGAGTAAATGTCAGTTGGCTTTTCATATCCGAGCATTCAGAGGTTGAGACAGCAGGTGCGGGATAGAGGACGGGAGAGGGAGAGGGAGAGAGAGAGCTGGTCGAAAACACCAGGTCTGGGACATGGTTGCATGTCCGGTGAACAGGTCAAGGTTCCATAGTCACAGGCAAAACAGCAGAAACTGGAACAGCAGTATGACCAGGTGGACTGGTGACAGGGTCAGCCAGGAGTCATCAGGCAAGGTTGTCCTTGGGCATGGCCCTAGGGGGGAAGAGAGAGAGTTCCTCTGTCCAGTGTCTGTGTTATTTTGCCCATCTTAATCTTTGGCCAGTCTGAGATATGGGTTTTTCTTTGCAACTCTGCCTAGAAGGCCAGCATCCCGGAGTCGCCTCTTCACTGTTGACATTGAGACTGATGTTTTGCGGGTCCTATTTAATGAAGCTGCCAGTTGAGGACTTGTGAGGCGTCTGTTTCTCAAACTAGACACTCTAATGTACTTGTCCTCTTGCTCAGTTGTGCACCAGGGCCTCCCACTCCTCTTTCTATTCTGGTTAGTGCCAGTTTGCACTGTTCTGTGAAGGGAGTCGTTCACAGCGTTGTACGAGATCTTTAGTTTCTTGGCAATTTCTTGCATGGAATAGCCTTAATTTCTCAGAACAAGAATAGACTTGACGAGTTTCAGAAGAAAGGTCTTTGTTTCTAGCCATTTTGAGCCTGTAATCAAACCCACAAATGCTGATTCCAGATACTCAACGAGTCTAAAGGCCAGTTTAGTTGCTTCTTTAAATCAGCACAGCAGTTTTCAGCTGTGCTAACACAACTGCAAAAGGGGTTTCTTATGATCAATTAGCCTTTTAAAATGATAAACTTGGATTCGCTAACACAACGTGCTCTTTGAACACAGGAGTGATGGTTGCTGATAATGGGCCTTTGTACGCCTATGTAGAGTCATGGCCAAAAGTTGAGAATGACACAAATATTAATTTTCACAAAGTCTGCTGCCTCAGTTTGTATGATGGCAATTTGCATATACTCCAGAATGTTATGAAGAGTGATCAGATGAATTGCAATTAAGTCCCTCTTTTCCATACAAATGAACTGAATCCCCAAAAAAACATTTCCACCGCATTTCAGCCCTGGCACAAAAGGACCAGCTGACATCATGTCAGTGATTCCCTTGTTAACACGTGTGAGTGTTGACGAGGACAAGGCTGGAGATCACTTTGTCATGCTGATTGAGTTCGAATAACAGACTGGACGCTTCAAAAGGAGGGTGGTGCTTGGAATCATTGTTCTTCCTCTGTCATCCATGGTTACCTGCAAGGAAACACGTGCCGTCATCATTGCTTTGCACAAAAAGGGCTTCACAGGCAAGGATATTGCTGTCAGTAAGATTGCACCTAAATCAACCATTTATCGGATCATCAAGAACTTCAAGGAGAGCGGTTCAATTGTTGTGAAGAAGGCTTCAGGGTGCCCAAGAAAGTCCAGCAAGCGCCAGGACCTTCTCCTAAAGTTGATTCAGCTGCGGGATCGGGGGAACCACCAGTACAGAGCTTGCTCAGAAATGACAGCAGGCTGGTGTGAGTGCATCTGCACGCACAGTGAGGCGAAGACTTTTGGAGGATGGCCTGGTGTCAAGAAGGGCAGCAAGGAAGCCACTTCTCTCCAGGAAAAACATCAGGGACAGACTGATATTCTGCAAAGTGTACAGGGATTGGACTGCTGAGGACTGAGGTAAAGTCATTTTCTCTGATGAATCCCCTTTCTGATTGTTTGGGGCATCCGGAAAAAAGCTTGTCCGGAGAAGACAAGGTGAGCGTTACCATCAGTCCTGTGTCATGCCAACAGTAAAGCATCCTGAGACCATTCATTTGTGGGGTTGCTTCTCAGCCAAGGGAGTGGGCTCACTCACAATTTTGCCTAAGAACACAGCCATGAATAAAGAAAGGTACCAACACATCCTCCGAGAGCAACTTCTCCCAACCATCCAGGAACAGTTTGGTGACGAACAATGCCTTTTCCAGCATGATGGAGCACCTTGCCATAAGGCAAAAGTGATAACTAAGTGGCTCGGGGAACAAAACATCGATATTTTGGGTCCATGGCCAGGAAAATACCCAGACCTTAATCCCATTGAGAACTTGTGGTCAATCCTCAAGAGGCGGGTGGACAAACAAAAACCCACAAATTCTGACAAACTCCAAGCATTGATTATGCAAGAATGGGCTCCCATCAGTCAGGATGTGGCCCAGAAGTTAATTGACAGCATGTCAGGGTGGATTGCAGAGGTCTTGAAAAAAAAGTGTCAACACTGCAAATATTGGCGCTTTGCATCAACTTCATGTAATTGTCAATAAAAGCCTTTGACACTTATGAAATGCTTGTAATTATACTTCAGTTTTCCATAGTAACATTGACAAAAAATATCTAAAGACACTGAAGCAGCAAACTTTGTGGAAATTAATATTTGTGTCATTCTCAAAACTTTTGGCCACGACTGTAGATATTCCATTTAAAGAAATCTGCCGTTTCCAGCTACATTTACAACATTAATAATGTCTACACTGTATTTCTGATCAATTTGATGTTATAATGGACCAAAAATGTGCTTTTCTTTAAAAAACAAGGAGATTTCTAAGTGACCCCAAACTTTTGAATGGTAGTGTATAGTGAAAAAAAGGGTGGTCCAAAAACAGAACCTCGAGGAACACCAAAACTTACCATTGATTTGTCAGAGGACAAACCATTCACAGAGAGGAACTGATAGCTTTGACAGATAAGATCTAAACCAGGCAAGAACTTGTCCTTGTAGATCAGTTAGGGTTTTCAATCTATCCAAAAGAATGTGTCAAAATCGGCACTACGGCCGAGGAGAACGAGGACAAATGCAGGATGGTCTGACGTCATTAAAATGTAATTTAACACCTTCACGAGTGCAGTCTTAGTACTATGATGTGGTCTAAAACCAGCCTGGAGCGTTTCATATACATTATTTGTCTTCAGGAAGGCAGTGAGTTGCTGTGCAACATCTTTTTCCCAAACAATTAAGAGAAATGGGAGATTCGATATAGGCCAATAGTTTAAAAAGAATTCTGGGTCAAGGTTTGGCTTTTTCAGGAGAGGCTTTATTACTGCCACTTTTAGTGAGTTTGGTACACATCCTGAGGATAGGGAGCCACTTATTATCTTCAACATAGGAGTGCCAAACTCTTTTAGTAGGTTAGTTGGAATAGGGTCCAGTAGGTAGCTGGAAGGTTTAAAGGCCATACCTATTTTCATGAATGTGTCAAGAGATACAGGTAAAAAAAAACTTGAGTGGCTGCATTGATCCTAGGTTGTGGCAGTTCTGTGCAAGCAGCTGAGTTTTGAAGAAATACGCAGATTAAAAGAGGAGTCCGTAATTTGCTTTCTAATGATCACTAACTTTTCGTTGAAGAAGTTCATAAATTCATCACTGGTGAAGTGATACTCACTTGGGGAATGCTGCCTTTTAGTTGGCTTTGCGACAGTATCAATAATACATGTGGGATTGTTTTTATTCTGCTCAATTAGGTTGGAAAAGTAGGCTGAACGAGCAGCAGCGAGGTCTCTTCCATATTGCATGGTACTGTCTTTCCAAGCTAGGTGGAAGACTTCCAGCTTGGTGGAGCGCCATTTCCTTTCCAATTTTCTGGATGCTTGCTTCAGGGCTCGGGTATTTCTGTATACCAGGGAGCTAATTTCTTGTGACCAATTTTAGTTTTTTAGAGGTGCAACTGCATCTAGGGTATTACACAAGGTTAAATTTAGATCCTCAGTTAGGTGGTTCACTGATATTTGTACTCCGACATCCTTGGGTAGGTGGAGGTAGTCTGGAAGGGCATCTAGGAATCTTTGTGTTGTTCGTGAAACTTATAACACAGCTTTTGATCATCCTTGGTTGGGGTCTGAGCAGATTATTTGTTGTTATTGCAAATGTAATAAAATGGTGGTCCGAAAGTCTAGGGTTATGAGGAAAAACATTAAGATACACAATATTTATTCGACGGGACAAAACTAGATCCAGGATATGACTGTGGTAATGCGTAGGTCCGGAGACATGTTGGACATAACCCACTGAATTGATGATGGCTCCGAAAGACTTTTAGAGTGGGTCTATGGACTTTTCCATGTGTCACCAAAAATGTGAATATTATCTGCCATGGCTACAAGGTCCAATAGGAATTCAGGGAACTCATTGAAGAATGCTGCTTAAGGCCCAGGAGGCGTGTACACAGTAGCTATACGAAGTGATTGAGTAGGCTGCATAGATTTCATGACTAGAAGCTCAAAAGACGATAACGCAGTAATTTTCTTTTCTCGTAAATTTGTATTTTCTGTCGTAAATGTTAGCAGCACCTTCACGGAATATGGTCACTAGTGTAACCAGCAGGAGAGGCCTCAATTAATCAGGCTTAAGCCATGTTTCAGTCAGGCCAATCACATCAAGGTTATAATCAGTGATTCATTCATTGACTATGACTGCCTTGGAAGTGAGGGATCTAACGTTAAGTAGTCCTATTTTGAGAGGTGAGATATTATCACAATCTCTTTCAATAATGACAAGAATGGAGGAGGTCTTCATTCCAGTGAGATTGCTAAAGGCAACATCACCATGTTGAGTTTTGCCCGACCTAGTTTGAGGCACAGACATGGTCTTAAATGGGGAAAGCTGCGCTGACTACACTGACTGTTCTAGTGGCAGACTCCACTAAGCTGTCAGGCTGGCTGACAGCCTGCTACATGCACGTGGCCTGCACTTTATCTCATTGTGGAGCTATAGTTAGAGCCCTGTCTATGTTGATAGATAAGATTAGAACACTCCTCCAGCTTGGGGACCTCTGACTGTTTCATCCTTACATTGTTGATTTCGTCGTGGATAACAATATCCCTATACCATCTACACTCGCCAGTTTTAGCCTCAGCCAGCACCATCTTCAGATGGGTCAGCCCTGACCCCTGGTAAACAATGTATGATCGCTGGATGATTTTTTTAAAGTCTAATGGAGTCGCAAATGACTAGGGTGTTAAATTTTTCAGAGCTAATGGTGGGAAACAGGTGGAGGAGAGACCTGAGAAGGCTCGGGCTCTGACTCCGACTCGTTGCTTAGTGGGGAAAACCGGTTAAAAGTTTCTATCAGCTGATGAGCGACACCAGTTGAGCATGCCGAAAGCATTACTCTCCAAAAGCTATGACAAAATTGTCCGGCTACTGGGACTGTGCAGGGGGATTAACATTACTACCTGTATTTACTGGTAGCACAGACACTGTATCATTCTTCCCTACACTTAAATTCCCTAATGATTGTGTCTTAAGCCAAGCTTGCAACTTGCCTATCCTCACCATAAGGCGATAGATGTACTGTATATTAAGAGTACAGCGACTGCAATGAGAAAGCATAATGTTTTTTGTTTGTTGGGGGGGTCCTGCATATCTAGATAAAGTGTCCAGGGTAAAAAAAAAGTTGAAATAAGGACAAAACTTAGACATGGGCAATATCCATAGCAAAAGAGGCTGCAATATTTTGAAATGCCACGTCTGTAATGCATTTTTTTTTTTACTTTATTGCTCGAGCTGACAGAGTTCTCTGTCTCTCCTCTTTTGGACACTTCCCAATCCCACACACAACAAGACTCGCCCCGTCACTCAAGCAGGCAGTTCCTCGTGCTCGAGATTCACTCTGCATGCTTTGACCAAACAACTATGGAAGTCCAGAGGACATATGAATCAAAAAATGATTCCCTCGTTATGTCGAGATCATAATTTATTTATCTCATGATCACGACATAACAAAAGCTGTTTTGTCGAGATTATGAGATAAACTATAAATAGAAGTGGACGTATTGATGAGTGATTGAGGCGGCAGAGCCTACGGTGGATCAGCACATATTTTTGTTATTGATTGCTAAACTAAGGGATGGTACAGTTCATGCTAACATCATGCTTTCACTTGTGTTTGTAGCTCAATATCAATTTATAAGTTAGAATGTTAGCAAGCTAAATGTCCCTTACGTTGAGCTAAGAGCTCTTGGGGCATCTAAGCCCTCGAGGGGCATTTAAGCCTTGAACAATGCCTGACAAGACCACAGCCAATCGCATGCAAGCATCAAAGTAGCTAGCTTGGCTAGTCTTGTGAGCGAGCTAGGTAGCTAGTTAGCTAGGTAGTTTTCTTAGCTAGCTAGCTTGTTATGTATTCTGGTTGTTAGCTTGCGTAACTGATGTGTATAATTGTAATGGACACTTCATGTTTTATGGATAATATTTACATTTACAGAGTGGGTGAGCTCCATTCCTGATCAGATTCAATTTCAGCCTCAGAGCTTGATCAGATTCAATAGCAGCCTCAGAGGCTGATAAGTCAGGATTCTGCCTTTATAGGCTGTTTCATAGGGAAAGGTAATTGCAGGCAGATGCATTATGTATATGATCAAGACTGGATGCACTCTATTCCTGTCAGGCTGATCAGATTCAATAGCAGCCTCAGAGGCTGATAAGTCAGGATGCTGCATTGGAGCCTTACATATGAAACAGCCTATAACGCAGCATCCTGATTTATCAGCCTCTGAGGCTGCTGTGGAATCTGATCAGCCTGACAGGAATAGAGCTTACCCCCTGGATCAGATATGCATCTGCATATAAAGCACTTTGACAGCTAATCTGCCTGCAAGGAGCCTTACCTATGAAACAGCCTACAATGCAGCCTCCTGACTTATCAGCCTCTGAGGCTGAAATTGAATCTGATCAGCCTGTCAGGAATGGACCATTCTATTTCTATAGTTTACCGAAGGGTTTTTATCTATAATCACAAGTAAAATCGCAATCGCAAAATAAAGGCTCTTATCCTGGCTTGAGGGTCCTTGACCACACTTATGTCTAACCTTTGTCCGCTATAGTATAAATGGTGGAGCATATAGAGATGTTAATGTGCTTTTTTCGAACAGCCTCTCCCAGTCCGGCCTGGGAATTTTCAGCAATTCTGCCATAGTTCTGACTGGCAACACTGCCCAGGTCATGCCAGGTGTTGAACTTTAGGCTTTAGGAGAGTCAAGTGTGAGCAATCGTAAAGATAATTCGTAATGGTGTGTGTGTGTTTGTGTGATTGTGTGTGTGTGTGGGTGTGTGTGGGTGGGTGTGGGTGGGTGTGGGTGTGTACACATTCAATATTATGTCAACATGAATTAATGAGCTAGACTGTGTATGTTTGTGCAGGTTAGGTTGTGTTAGTATTTATTTACACATGTCCAAATCAGCAATCTAAAATGTCCAACCCCTCGGGTCTCAGAGACCATCCTGCTGACCCCTAATAATGCGGTCATTAAAAGGTGGTCATAACAGTTCTCAATCCCGTGACTGGGACCATGGAGGACAACAGAGCTTGTTGCCCTCTCCAGTCATATATTGCCCTCTCCAGTCATATATCACCCATATCAGTCCCATGAAGTTGATATCCTCTGCCTTTAAACCCTCTGCCTTGATCTCAGAGCCCCGCCAGAAATGTGAATTGGGGGGGTTGATAGAGCGATAGGACAATGTTTGGGCTTTGACCCCCGCACAATGTGACACTGGAGGTTATCCACGCCAAACAAAATTCTGCCCTGGATCCCTGCCTACCACAGTTACAGGGGGTGGAATTCTCTTTGTGTTACACTTCTCCTCTTAACCAATGTCTGACCTTTCCAACTGCCACTCTCGGGGAAGGTTGACCAATTAGAATCAAACTTTTCATTTAACGGATTACCTTTTTGCGTCTCGACTGGAGTTACCATGTCTGCTGACCTTTCCGCAATAAGCACAGGGACGCTCAGGTGAAAAGTAATCAACACTTGTCAGTATCTGGTATCCAAGCACCAAAGCACAACAATCTCGCGTTGCAAATACATTGTGGTGAACGAGGACACGAGTGTCTGTGAATTCCTTCACAAATGTGTCTCTAAATATCACACAAATGTCAAACGCGCCTTTTCAATGACATTGCTATATTTTAGAATGTTTAAATCGGTCTTATAAACAAGAGGATCCATGTTAGCACTCAGACAAAAAAGATCACATAATCAGGAGCCAAATATGCCTTTTTGTTCCCCTCGTTACTGTATACATCAACTGTTTGAATACAGTATTTGTTTCTGTGTGTGACCATAACTAAATTGGTAACTGTTTATCTCTGTCTGTAAAGTGGACGTCTCCCATTTGGCAGAACGGCCAACTTTCCAATATTGACTCTGTCATCGTGCAGACATGTAAGACAGCCTGAGCTGGCACCGTCAGATATTATTGTGAGAAGCTTGGCCTCTGTCCATTGGTTTCTATGACAGCCATCAAGTCCATCAAGACCGTTGGCTGTTTTGTTATTTGACCTTCAACTAGGCAAGTCAGTTAAGAACAAATTCTTATTTACAATGATGGCCAAACCCTAACCTGCACGACCCTGGGCCAATTGTGTGCTGCCCTATGGGACTCCCATTCACGGCCAGTTGTGAAACAGCCTGGAATTGAACCAGGGTCTGTGGTGATGCCTCTAGCACTGAGATGCAATGCCTTAGACCGCTACGCCACTCGGGAGCCCCGTAAGGTGAGTCAATGTGTGAGCTTATACCCATTCCTAAAGGAGGGGTTTACAATGTATAGTGGATTCCCTCTAACTCTTAACTCAGTGAAGTCATTGTGCCACTGAAATTAATATCTGTCGTTCTGCCCCTGAACAAGGCAGTTAACCCACTGTTCCTAGGCCGTCATTGTAAATAAGAATTTGTTCTTAACTGACTTGCCTAGTTAATTCCAAAAAATATATTTATTTTTTTACCCCAAAAAAGGTTGGCTCACAGTGGCACTTGTGGTCACTGGACGTCAGACAGACGGACGTCAATAAGGTCACTGGACTTCTGCACGAAAAGGAGAAGTGATGATTCAGAAGAGTTGTGTGTGTGGCCTGTGACAGAAGCAATGTGGAAATGTATAATCATTAAATCACACTCACAGTTGAAGTCGGAAGTTTACATACACCTTAGCCAAATACATTTAAAGTGGACCTTGTGGAGATCTACAATTTCTATTCTGAGGTCTTGGCTGATTTATTTTGATTTTCCCATGATGTCAAGCAAAGAGGCACTGAATTTGAAGGTAGGCCTTGAAATACATCCACAGGTACACCTTCAATTGACTCAAATGATGTCAATTAGCCTATCAGATGCTTCTAAAGCCATGACATAATTTTCTGGAATTTTCCAAGCTGTTTAAAGGCACAGTCAACTTAGTGTATGTAAACTTCTGACCCACTGGAATTGTGTTACAGTGAATTATAAGTGAAATAATCTGTCTGTAAACAATTGTTGGAAAAATTACTTGTCATGCACAAAGTAGATGTCCTAACCCACTTGCCAAAACTATAGTTTGTTAACAAGAAATTTGTGGAGTGTTTGAAAAACGAGTTTTAATGACTCCAACCTAAGTGTATGTAATCTTCCCGACTTCAACTGTGTATACGCACACACCTACACACACCCACACATGAACACACACACCTGGCCCCAGACAATTCTGTATGCAGCCGTTTAGCATCAGATGTTCTTATCACATCAGCTGTTCTTTTTATTGGATGCCTCAAAGATGTGAATGTATAAACTCTACAGTATAAATTGATAACACCCACGTGAAAGCTGCAGTAAACACTAATGCCAGCGTGGCAAAACTCTGTTTAGAATGATTCATCACTGTGATGAGCTAAGGGGAAATAACTAGGGACTTGAGCATCCTAGTCCACTGAACCTTACAGCACTAGCATCAGAACTTCTGTGATCAGCACTCTGATATCATTTGGCACTTTATAGTTGATTCCTATCTAATTCCTATGGCACAGAGACTCTTGTCTGGACCTGAATTTGCACCATCCACTCCACCATCAATTTACCAGAAGTACCAAGGAAGTTTGCACTGCCAGCCAATAGGAATCATAGCCACTGACTCTGGTTTTTCTTTGAAATATATTACATGAGCCGCCAAGTCCACTGTCC
>NW_019957573.1:19324-26701 GCF_002910315.2 Salvelinus sp. IW2-2015
CTGGAACCTGAGGTCCCAGTCTCAGTCTGACGGTGGATGACATAATACAGTAAGTTCAAAGTCTGTTCCATAGGCGTACTTTAACTTCCAGCACCATATCAATGTACTATATGTACTCCTGTGAGCCTACAAAGTCATTTTATGAATGTTGAATGTTTGAATGGTGAAATGCTGGAATTGCTTCCACTTCTTCAAATCCAATCGTTATTGTCACTTCATCACTTAAGAGCATTACAATAATCAGATAAGAGACAAACCTGAAATCTGCACTGCTTGTTAGCATGCCTATGCTGCGTTGCTAGCATGATCTATGCTGGTTTGCTAGTATAGGCCACCCAGCAAACAGAACCCATTGGTCCTTGTGGGCAAGGTGTGCACGGGCTAGCCCACACAATCCCACATCTGTCCAACACAGGGCTCCTACGACCACAACAAACCCATACCAGCCCAACATGGGTTAGCCTACACCAATCCCCCTCAGGTCAACATGGGCTAGCCTACACCAGCCCAACACAGGCTAGCCCACACCCAAGCCCAACATGGGCTAGCCCACACCAAGCCCAACATGGGCAGCCCACACCAAGCCCAACATGGGCTAGCCCACACCAAGCCCAACATGGGCTATCCCACACCAAGCCCACACCAGCCCAACATGGGCAAGCCTACAACACCAACCCAACACAGGCTAGCCTACACCAACCCAACACAGGCTACCCACACGAGCGCAACACAGGCCAGCCCACACCAAGCCCAACATGGGCTATCCCACACCAGCCCAACATGGGCAAGCCTACACCAATCCAACACAGGCTAGCCCACACCAACCCAACACGGGTCATCCCACACCAGTCCGACACGGGCCACGCCACACCAGTCCGACACAGGCTGGCCTACAACAGTCCAAGACAGGCTAGCCCACAGCAGTCCAAGACGGGCCAGCCTACACCAAGCCCAACACGGGCCAGCCCACACCAAGCCCAGCAGAGGCCAGCCCACACCAAGCCCAACATGGGCTATCCCACACCATGCTTAGGGTTGTTGTCCTGTTGGAAGGTGAACCTTCGCCCCAGTCTGAGGTTCCGAGTGCTCTGGAGCAGGTTTTCATCAAGGATCTATCTGTACTTTGCTTCGTTCAACTTTCCCTCGATCTTGACTAGCCTCCCAGTCCCTGCCGCTGAAAAACATCTCGACAGCATGATGCTGCCACCACCATGCTTCACCATAGGGATGGTGCCAGGTTTCCTCCAGACTTAACAGTTTCTCTTGTAAAACAACATATGTATGATAGCAACAACCAATGTTGGCAGCCTACATGGGGCCAATATTTCAGCCCACATCGGGCCCACATCGTGCCAATGTGGACATGTTTGCCTAGTGCACTCTATGCTGCCTGATCTACATTATGCTGCTTTGCTGGCATGTGCTATGTTACTTTGCTAGCATGCTACTGTATGCCCTACTTTGTTAGCATGCTCTAGGCTAGGGTTACCAAGCAGGTTCTGTGTGGTTTGGTTTTGCTAGCCTGCTGCTCTCTGGGCTGGTTACTGGCAGGTGGCTCTGCCTTTGACCTACTCTCTCCTGCCAGAAGGCAGCTGACAGGCTGGCCCTCTGCCACCCAGGGACTTAAGCTTCTGCAACGTGCAGCCGGCCATGTATACGCCTGGGCGCAAGCCCAGGGATTAGGCTTGGCTGGGGTGTGAAGGTGGGTGGGTTGGAGTGGTGCTGGGGTTAACCAGTCTGTCCTCACACATCAAGAGCAGCCACTGCTGGGCAAACCCAGAGACCCATTCATAAAAACAGAGAATACTTACTGGACTGTATGCTGATGTGTAAATGATCAACTACTGCCTCCAACCACTACCACGGCCAGCAGCTCAAGCATATCCAGGCCACCCACAGAGTGATGTCCTGCTTCACCAGAGGTTAAATGTAATGGAGTTACATGGTATTTATTGTGGCTGTGTGGTTGAGTTGGGTCCACCCAAGCAGGAAGACTGTATTGTGTGTTGTAATTGGTTATATAATGGGTAATTTGAAGTTGTTAATTGATTTGGTTGTACGTGCCGGCAGTCGGGTCCAGAGTGTCAATCTGCGTCACTTGCAGTGGCTCTAGTGCCAGCACCAATGCCACCAGGCCTGGCCATAATGGTGAGGGACCCAGAGTCTTGGCAAAGCATTTCTCACAAAAAAGGAACCGGAAATTCCACAACACCTTCAGTATGATGTCAATATCTAAACCAGGCCACAAGAACAGCTTCAGTCAACTTTTTTTTAAAGGAGAGTGGCAGTGGAAATCTACTCTCCTTAGGTATTTTTATTGTTTTACTGATAGGGATAGACATGAATGTAGGCCAAGAGGAGACAGATATGAGGGGAAACAGTGTAGAAGAGCAGTGGGGTCAAGATTCGATCCTACGTGGAACTGTAAGTTAGCTGTATGTCAGCCCCGCAGCAGTGGGTTCTAGGAAAGCAAGCGTGAGATTCTTTCATCTTGTTGGTACTACATTATCATGGTGAGTGTGACCCATGGCCCCATCCCTGGCACCTCTCTCCCCCTACTCTGCCCTCAGACGGTGGTCAGTGGGGTGAGAGGGCGGAGGGGATGGACGGTGCGGGGGCCGTATTAAGGGCAGTAAGTCATAATGATGGGCTGGATTAGTGCCGATGGCAAGGTCACCCAGGTTAATCTCCCGCAGGAAGTTTTGGATCAGAACACAGTGATCCAGTAATCAGTATTCAAGCCCAAAGCGCACACAGAGGCAGAAAGAATTAGAGGGGCCATACAATGCATGAGCACTAAAACAAATAGCTACGAATAGCATTGTACTAGCACATAATGTCCCTCTTATAAAGGCACCTGGGCCTTCCTGTTGACTGGGCGCCCTATAGGACGTTCTCTGTACTACAACCTCAGAGGATACATGCACTGACCTGGGTTTTCAATTGGATATGCGCTACGGATCTCTTCAGAAAAATGACTTGAGATCACACAGTTGGAAGACCTTTTCCCTCATGTATGTCATCTGTGGAATTTGGTTCCGTGCAAGTCTTGGCCGGGAAGTTTCCCAGATATATATTGAAAACCCCCAGCATCTTCAGAAATATTGTAAACCACATGAGAGGAGAGGTTTAATTCACAATGGAGAGCTCTGTACAGATTATTGTCTTTGGCTGATATTAAATGTCCCGTGCAAGCTACAGGAGATGATACATTTTAATGCTGAGGGATTTCAGGGATGTGCTTTACCCTGGCATTTTTATTTCCCCAGGGAAAATTCTCTTATAGAAGGCGCCCACCCTTCCACACTGCTTAAGGCTGTCATTTAGCACATGCACGCACACTCACACACCCACCCACATAAATACCCATGCACACACCCCACGCACCCCTTTTCAGTGACTCAAGCTAAAATAACAGCAGGTTTACCTCGCAGCCTGTAAAAATACCAGTAAAAAAAAAGCGGAAAGTTTAAGAAACACCTGAATCCTATTTGCTGAACAGTCTCCAGGTTTATTTGAACAGATGACTTCCCTTCAGGGGCCATGAATAAAAGCAGGCCAGGACGCCGAAATAGGGTAGAGAACCGCCGAGGTGCCAGACATCTGCGGGAAGAAGCAGCCAAAGAAGATGGGGTGGAGACGTGAGGAGACAACTAGACTGGCTCATCTCTCTTCAGATGATATATATGGTTTTTAGTCTGACTCAGCTACTTTGGAAGACTAGGCTATATTTGAAAAGTGCAAGATGTCGCGTCTGTGATTGTAGGTGCTATGATGTGGGTGTTTACGTCCTGTGCTGTGTTGTGGCTAGACAGCAAAAACAGTGATTGCGATAGTGGGCTATTTTTGTATATCTTTTCCACCATGTCAGCCATCATTGTGTTGTGACTGTGAGCTGCTCAGCTCTTTCAGTCACTCTCACTGTTCAACCACTCATCTCTTAACGGGCATGGCCTATTTCATCCACCTGCAGCACCCTGAGGATGAAACAGACAGAGGAAAGAAAGAGGCAGGATAAAGCCATCTCCTCACGGCAATGCAGCAGGTGAGGATGGTGGAGGGAGTGAGAGAGAAAGAGGGAGAAAGAGAGACAGTGTCTATGTGAGTATAGTCAGGGATATATTTCTCAATACTAGCCTGTCTCGCTCCCTCAATTCTCTCTCTCTCTCTCTACACTAGCGTAATGAGACAGTGTAACAATGGGGCAAGTGTTGAATTTCTGAGACGAGATTTCCGGACATCGGAAGAGAGCGGAGAGGTTAGATTCCCACATGGGCCCTAAACAGATACACACACTCTGTGTGTGTGTGTGTGTGTGTGTGTGTGTGTGTGTGTGTGTGTGTGTGTGTGTGAGCGCGCATGCATGGCTGAGCATGTGTATGTGTGCATGGTGTATCAATGCTTGACCTTGATGACATTTACAATACAGCATTTCGGAAACATTGAACTCAGATGAACAGATGACACCAAATACAATGGGTACCTCAAAGTCAAAGTCGACCACAGAGTTTGTGGAGCAGCTGCCCTTGCCAAGCTCCGATGGGTTCCGCAACAGAATGACAATCGTCCCCTTCATCTGTTCGCTGTCATAGATGAAGCAGGACGCACCGGCCCATTTCACCAAAACAAAGCCGTTCACAAAGTCCCCTACTGCACATTATGCTCAATCTTTCCATCCTATATCACTAAAAAAGACGATCTAACTCCGAATCATTATCCAAAAGCTTCTGAATGCAGCACTGTAATTGGTGCATGTGTCTCTTGTACGTGAGCCCATTTTGTTGGCCACGTGACCACTGGATGATGCAATTTAGATTTCTCCCTCTCTGTGGTTTTAATTCAGTTCCACAAGGCCCTCGTAGATCTGGCTGATAACTGTACATGAGAACTGCTCATAACCTTATCCCACAGAATCCCCATTGTGCAGCATCCACAGAGCCCACGTCACAGGGCTGCATAGGAACACCTGTGTGACATCCTCTATGAGACCTGGGCACCGCATGCCTCCTGTTTTACGACACAATAAAGACCAGGCTGAGCACTGTGGATGTGTGGGGCTGCGGATGGGGCTGGCAGTGGATGCCATATACTGCACAGCGGCCCGGGAGACGCTGTCCTACTAGGAGGCATCTGCTGTGTTACCTGGCTGTATTGTCTTTATTCTGAGTTCAGGAGGATTTCTGTGGTAATGTATGGAGGACAGTGTAAGAGTTCAGGAGGATTTCTGTGGTAATGTATGGAGGACAGTGTAAGAGTTCAGGAGGATTTCTGTGGTAATGTATGGAGGAAAATCTGGAGGTAAAACATACAGTAGACCTACAAACTTGCCACAACATGCTAAGATCTGAGCTCTGGTTGGCTAGTTTGCCTCTTCCTCCTGCCACCTCTCCCGTTCACCATTATTGCAAACCTGGAAGTTACTGAAATTAGCTAAAAATGAGGCATAAGAATTCTGTTACAATTAGGATTATGGTTACAGCTAGGTTTAGGCTTAGTTAGGGTATGGGTAAAGTGGTTAAATTGCTTATTGCTGCCCAAAAACACGGCTTGCCTCTAGAAATTAGGATAACGTCTGTGATAAATGGAGGATAGTTGGAAGGCCTTCTCTGAGATCTGGACTGCAGTGTAGCACAGCCAACACATAAACCTGCTAATTTCAGTGTCATATAGACAGAATGGAACATAATGACATGGCATGGCAAGAGACACACACGCATGCACCCACAGTGAAACATTTTGTTCTGCTTACTGTAATGGGCACATGGAAAATAACATACACAGAAACACACAGACAAAGCACTGTGGACAGAGATGCTCTGTACCAGGAGAGATTCCAGGACTCCTGCCAGCCTTGATGCTCCACGTACACCGAACCAGAGCGGGGCTAGAGGAGGGAAAGAAGAGGACCATTTGGAAGAGAGACAGAGAGGAACAGGCTAAATTGTTTTTGTATGTGGACTGGAGATGAGTAAGGATGTGTGAGAGCCTCAGAGGTATAGATAAGTGAATTGGTGTCCCTGTATAACATGTGATTTGATGTGCGGGTTTGATCATGTTTAATCGAACCCATCTCAGAGGGGTGACCCATCCTCTTCTGGTTGTACCGGGTAGATGTGTGTGTGCATGTGTGCCACCTTCACAGAACTGAAAAAAGGCATACCTTCCTAGAGGTCATACAGTGGCTTGCAAAAGTATTCACCCCCTTGGCATTTTTCCTATTTCCTTGCCTTACAACCTGGAATTAAAATAGATTTTTTTGGGGGGGGGGTTGTATCATTTGATTTACACAACATGCCTACCATGTTTTTTTATTGTGAACAAGAAACAAGAAATAAGACAAAAAAACTGAAAACTTGAGCGTGCATAACTATTCAGCCCCCCAAAAGTCAATACTTTGTAGAGCCAGTTTTCGCAGCAATTACAGCTGCAAGTCTCTTGAGGTATGTCCTCTATAAGCTTGGCACATCTAGCCACTGGGATATTTGCCCATTCTTCAAGGCAAAACTGCTCCAGCTCCTTCAAATTGGATGGATTCCGCTGGTGTACAGCAATCTTTAAGTCATACCACAGATGATTCTCAATTGGATTGAGGTCTGGGCTTTGACTAGGCCATTCCAAGACATTTAAATGCTTCTCCGTGGGATGTTCAAAGTTTCTGATATTATTTTATAACCAAAACCTGATCTGTACTTCTCCACATGAATACATATGCACGCACCAACTTTTCCTTTTTTTTATTTTTTTTAACAAGTTATTTTTTTCCATTTCACTTCACCAATTTGGACTATTTTGTGAATGTCCATTCCATGAAATCCAAATTAAAATCCACTTAAACTACATGTTGTAATGAAACAAAATAGGAAAAACGCCAAGGGGGTTGAATACTTTTGCAAGGCACTGTACCAACAAGACACCTACTGTATCGCTTATCCACAAGCCCTATCAGACCGGCATCACCAGCTGTTTATCCCATCACCAAATAAACATGCTTGGCCTATTCTGGAGCACAACATCTCATTTCCTTGTGCAACCTAATCTACTGTGATATAGCCATGCTGGTGTTTCAAGGGTAAAGGGAACCCACTAATGGTTGTTGTGAACCTGTCTACACTGCCACTCAGTGGTGGAAAGGGGGAATGACTGCTATGGGCACACAGCTCCGAACCTTGTACACTATTGCATGACTGAAAGTGCAAACATTGAAGTCGTGTTGCATGTTTAGTTCATCATCTTACTCTATGCAGTCTCAATTCTGCACCTCATTACACCCTCCTTTTTTTAAATATATATATATATATATATATATATAGGCAAGATATGAGCCGCTCCTTCCTATTAGAATAGAGGTCACACAACAAAATACAAATAAATTATACA
>NW_019957574.1:0-3096 GCF_002910315.2 Salvelinus sp. IW2-2015
CTTCAACACCGCATCTCATTGTCCTTGTGCCACAGGGGATGAGGATGAACGAGAGCGAGGGAGAGTGTGGGGATGAGGATGAACGAGAGCGAGGGAGAGTGTGGGGATGAGGATGAACGAGAGCGAGGGAGAGTGTGGGGATGGAACAGGTGGGTAAGAGGTAATTAGAGAATCATAACACACTCTAAAGATGAGATTTCTATAGCTCAGTTGGTTAACCATGGTGCTTGCAACGCCAGGATAGTGTGTTCGATTCCCGAGACCACCTGTATGTACAATGTGTGCACGCGTGACTGTAACTCAATTAGGATAAAAGAGTCTGCTTAATGGAATATATTATACAATTATTATATTACAAGACAATTAATGAACCCAGTCTGCCAAATAACATATTCACCGACTACTATTCCAACTCTAGCTGTATAGCGACCAATATTATTCACTTTTGAGCTAATGAACAGGGAACTGTCACCAGTTTAAATCATCATGGAATCATATAGGAATTAGCTCATACCCAGCATCTGTGCACCCAGGGGTCCTCTCAGCCTGGCTGGACCCCTCAGCCAGGGTACAAAGCCATCCAGCACGATGCCGGTCTGTATTCCCCTGTCAGTGTTGACGACCTTGAGGATGACATCACAGGGGAGGACATGTTAGGTTTAATTAACGCTGAAAGAACGTTGGGAGTTTACCTTTACACCACCGCGGATTAGCAGTTGATTAGAGAAGGGCGTTTCAAACGGCTGGGACGATATCCCTGCGTGGGATACGGACATCCGATTCACGCCTGAGGCCTTCTTCTTTTCTTCTCATCCCCTTCACCTCTCTTCCACCACCTCCACCCTCTCCCGGGGCCCTGACAGATCTCCTTTCCTTTCATGTTTGTTTCGTTCCCTCCCTTTTTCCTCTCATCCACCGGCCGACTTTCCCTCCCCCCTGCGGTAGATCGATACCGATCACATCGGGCTGTTTGTCTCACGCTGACGATGTCACAGCTCCTGTGAAGTGGAGCCCAGGAGGCAGAGGGCAGAGGATACCGTGACTTCCTGCCCAGAAAAATCAACAGGAGGATAGAGCAGGTAAGCACAGTACAGAGGGACAAGCAGAGGACAGAGGCTCCAGAGAACACAGGCTGCAGGTTAGACCAGAGGACACAGGCTGCAGGTTAGACCAGAGAACACAGGCTGCAGGTTAGAACAGGGGACACAGGCTGCAGGTTAGATTAGAACAGGGGAACACAGGCTGCAGGTTAGAACAGGGGACACAGGCTGCAGGTTAGAACAGGGGACAAGGCTGCAGGTTAGACCGAGGCACAGGCTGCAGGTTAGACCAAGAGGGACACAGGCTGCAGGTTAGACCAGAGAAACACAGGCTGCAGGTTAGAACAGGGGACACAGGCTGCAGGTTAGAACAGGGGAACACAGGCTGCAGGTTAGAACAGGGGACACAGGCTGCAGGTAGAAACAGGGGACACAGGCTGCAGGTTAGAACAGGGACACAGGCTGCAGGTTAGAACAGGGGACACAGGCTGCAGGTTAGAACAGGGGACACAGGCTGCAGGTTAGAACAGGGGACACAGGCTGCAAGGTTAGAAACAGGGGACACAGGCTGCAGGTTAGAACAGGGGACACAGGCTGCAGGTTAGACAGAGGAACACAGGCTGCAGGTTAGAACAGGGGACACAGGCTGCAGGTTAGACAGGGGACACAGGCTGCAGGTTAGACCAAGGGACAACGGCTGCAGGTTAGAACAGGGGACACAGGCTGCAGGTTAGACCAGAGGACCACAGGCTGCAGGTTAGAACAGGGGACACAGGCTGCAGGTCAAGACAGGGGACACAGGCTGCAGGTTAGAACAGGGACACAGGCTGCAGGTTAGAACAGGGGACAACAGGCTGCAGGTTAGAACAGAGGACACAGGCTGCAGGTTAGACCAGAGGACACAGGCTGCAGGTTAGAACAGGGGACCACAGGCTGCAGGTAAGAACAGGGGACACAGGCTGCAGGTTAGAACCAGAGGAACACAGCTGCAGGTTAGAACAGGGGACACAGGCTGCAGGTTAGACCAGAGGAACAACAGGCTGCAGGTTAGAACAGGGGACACAGGCTGCAGGTTAGAACAGGGGACACAGGCTGCAGGTCAGAACAGAGGACACAGGCTGCAGGTCAGAACAGAGGACACAGGCTGCAGGTTAGAACAGGGGACACAGGCTTTGTCCCCACTCTGCTGACAAGTTTTTTGTTCCACTCACACAGGTGTAATAAAGGCCTATTGCACTGATTTGGTTTGGGTGGGAAGTAAATACTTTTTTATTGTGATTTATCAGGGGCTGCTGCAGTACCCCCTGCACAGAACAGGAGCTTTGAGGAAGTTAACAGGACAAGACAGTAGAATTGAGGAAGGGATCAATTTTCGCCTGAAATGACATACCCAAATTGAACTGCCTGTAGCTCAAGACCTGAAGCAAGGATATTTTTTTTCTTCCTTCATCTTTGAAATGCAAGAGAAAGGCCATAATCTGAGTTAGGACTCTAGGCGCAATTTAGATTTTGGCCGCTAGATGGCAGCAGTGTATGTGCAAAGTTTTAGACTGATCCAATGAACCATTGCATTTCTGTTCAAAATGTTGTATCAAGTCTGCCCAAATATGCCTAATTGGTCAATATATACATTTTCAAAAGTGTGCACTCTCCTCAAACAATATAATGATATGTTTTCACTCTAAAAGCTACTGTAAATTGGACAGTGCAGTTAGATTAACAATAATTTAAGCTCTCTGCCCATATAAGATATGTCTATGTCCTGGGAAATTTTATTTTTACCTTTCAATGTCATGCTAATCAGATTAGTGCACATTAGCTCAACTGTCCCGAGGGTGGGACACCGATCTCTAGAGATCTTTAAGAGGTTTTAACAGGATATGCATATTTGGGACGTTAACAGGACAAGACAGGAGCATTGAGGAAGTTAACAGGACCGGAGGTTTAAGGAATGTTGACATGACAGGAGCATTGAGGAATGTTGACAGGACAGGAGCATTGAGGAATGTTGACAGGACAGGAGCATTGAGGAATGTTGACAGGACAGGAGCATTGA